>NW_028288776.1:2958875-3110013 GCF_059628265.1 Tinamus guttatus
GAACTGGCTGGATGGCAGGGCCCAGAGAGTGGTGATCAGCGGTGCAGAGTCTAGTTGGAGGCCTGTAGCTAGCGGGGTCCCCCAGGGGTCAGTCCTTGGTCCAGTCCTGTTCAATTTATTCATCAATGACGTGGATGCAGACACAGAGTGCTCCCTCAGCAAGTTTGCTCATAATATGAAACTGGGAGGAGTAGCTGATACCCCAGAGGGCTGTGCTGCCATCCAGAGGGACCTGGACAGACTGGGGGGTCTTTTGTCCCTGGGGGTCACTGTGTACCTCACTATATATATATATTTTTTCCTCTTAAGAATCCCTCTTGATATTGCAGTAGCAAATAAAACAGGTAAATGTCAGAGAGGCACTGGATCACATACCCGCAATTTAGAGAGTATTCCTAAAACTCTTGGTTCCAATTCATACATTTTTAGTAAAATGCAGTTCCTTGAGATGACTTAGAATCTAAGGTTTTTCGATTCATTTTCTGTGCTTTTGTTATTGTAGAAGGAAGCTAGAAAACATGAACTGTGAAGGCTGAAGGTAGGGAGCAGGGGGGAGGAAAAAAAAAAAAAAAAAAGGAAACTCAACCAGTGTTCCAATCTTTAAAAAGAAACCTTGCGATTTGCTTTGTGGCTCATACATTTGAGTGCTTGCAGTTAGCAAAATTGAGTCTTGCTTGCAATATAAATAGTGCAAGGAGGAGTTTCAGAGATGGGTTGTTTACCAAGATGGTCACCTACTCAGGTTCAGCAAGTGCATGGCTGACTAATCCTAGTGGGAGGACAACCAGGGCAGTCCCTCCTTCTCCCACTTCTGTGCGACTTGCAGCTTTATGCACTGACCAAGCAAAACCTTGCAGCACATTCACTGATCTACAGTTGGCAGTTGTAGCAAATCAGTGTGGACATCACTGAAGAGCCTGGACCAAAGCCCTTGACCAGCTATGCAGCTTGCTCTACAGTAATTGCAGTGGCTGAGTGTTTTTCAGGGGTATGCACAAATAAAGCACATTAGTGTAATCCACAGATAACATGGATGTAGTCACAGAATGAACGCTTAAACTCCTCATTTAAAGAGCATGCATTTTAAAATGCTCGTTATTTTAACCCCCTTTTTTAAAAAAAGCTGTCCTTTCTAATCACATCTTTAAATCTGAATGCAAAAAAATTTACAGGATCAAAGCATACAGAACAGAATCAGAAATGCACACATATCCATTATGGAAATATATGTGATATGCTGAAGAATGTGATCAAATAAAACGGCTATTCAGTACATATTCTTTAAAATAGACATGAAGAGAGCAGCATCTCTGTTGCATGTGTGCCTGGCTGCCCATGAGAAATTTTCTGAAAATTACACACAAGAATGAAGATACAACACAAAAGAGAACTGGGAGCAAAGGAAGTTTTATTGTTGGGGCAGAAGGTAATAAAGGAGAAAGGCTTGCTGTTCCTCCTCCTCTTCCCCAGACCTCTAGATAAAGGAGATGGTTTGTAATCATGGGGGATGGACAGTCTGTGTTTTCTCTTCTCTTTTTTTTTTTTTTTTTTTTGTGTGTGTGTGTGTATGATTAAAAGGCAGAGAGTAAGAGTACAAAAAGTCACGTATTGGCAGAGAGTCAAAGTAGATTACAAAGGACAGTGTACGCAGAAGAAAAAGGCAGCTAAGAAAGATGTTGGTTGACTATTTTTTCCCCCTTCACTAAAGAGCTTAAGAGGAAGAAGAAAAGTTCCTTTATCTAAAAAGAAAAGAAAATCGAGGACGCTAGCAGTTTCTGGGTCAGCACAAAGGCTCAGCCAATAGCTAGACATTCTCCTTTGCAGGAGATCAAGTTGGGGAGTTACCTCAAGAATTTTCTTTCCTCAACCCTCCAGGCTGAGCTAGGGAGGCCTAGAAGAAGGCACGTTGTGTAGTGCAGTCCCACACAAGTAGTGTGGGAATCCCACAGGGGTGGAGGGAAAAGTAGAAGCCTTGCTACTTGTTGATAACCCATATGTGACTGCTAATTTGGGTTTGTGCTAACCATAAAACCCAGGAAGGCCAGCAGTTTTTAGGTCCTTGAGTAACTGTAGCAGCAGGATCCAGAGTGGACAAGCTCACAGCCTCGTTCTGTCAAAGGTATATATTTTCCCCCCGACTAGTACCAGTGGAATTGATTAAGTAGTTCAACAGAAAGTGCTCTGCTGACAGCTTCCACCGCTGAAAGTGCAAACCTCTCCAGTAATCCTTGTTGTAGCTGTGCGGCAGTGGAAAGCCGAGCAACTCGCCTAGACTCAAGATTCCTGCACTTCAGGGAAGTTGTGACCTGCTCTGCTGTTTCCAACTTCAGTTGCTCAGCAGATTAAAGGGCTAAATTTGAGGTACATGAAGGTCAGTAAAACAAGCTGCCATCCCTGAATTTAAACTGGGTGCTAAAATATTATATTCTGAAATCAAAAGAATATATACTGAGCAAACTGAAATCCTACTAATATGGTCATCTCTGAGAAACTTCACCTCTATAGCTTTTTTCTTTTCCTAGACTCCTCAGACCCTGACATTGCAGCAGTAGAGTGAAATAATTATAGCACCTGCTGGGGCTGGAAAACTAGCTTTAACAGACTATTTCTTTTAGCTTACTCTGTTTAAGATGAGCTCTATCTTTCACAGCCAGAAAGGTATACTAACCTCTGTTTTACGAGGAGGTTTGTGAAAATAAAATACAAAAAGACCAAACCCTGTAAGTTCAGTAAATTCTTATATAAAGCAGGAAATGGTCCCAAACATCAGCAAGGAAGTTATTTTTCGTGTTCTCTGCACAGACCCCACAGTTTATGGTTCTGTATGTGAAACAAGAAGGGCTAATACGTCCTGCTGTGCCAAATCTCAGCAGTGTTACATCATGATAGAGTTTGTGCTCAGTGTTATACTAGAAACCTTTTTCCACACTTGCTTGCTAGTCAGGGTCCTGACTGAAGAGTGTCTTCCCTGAGGACAGATTCATTTCAAATGCTAACTCACTGAATGTCCTCATTTAGATTCAATGCCAGAAAGGAAAATTTTGGGCAAATCTTGAGTTTTGTTCTGTTGTATCAACAGGGAAATAAACACTTCAGACTTTCTTTGCTTTCTTTGGGACCCTATTTGAAAGCAAAACTAGCTCATCATAAATATTCTTGAACTAGATCATGTAGTATATCTCCAGCTGCTTGGCTGGTATCTTTTTTTTTTTTTTTTCCTCCCTCTAAATGTCAAGCATGTATTTGGCTGAGGAGGCAGCATTTGCATGCCACAATATACACCAGTCAATGAGAGCTATCAGGTAATGACAAGGAACACTCACTAGACACATCTTGGGCACTGGCATCCAACTAGGCAGCTATATTAAGTTCAAAAAAGTAGAAATTTCCATCTAAAGCAGTTGATTTTTAGTCTGGTTTCTGTCCAGACTCTTGGGAGTTTTCAACAGTGTGGGCTTAGCATTGCAAGGATATTTTGCCATCGTTATTCAAGCTTTTATGTCCTCTAATATGGGAACTTAAGGGTCAGAACATACAAGCCTTACATTGCAGACTTTGCTAGGAAAGCCCGTGCTGTGTGCATGTGCCTTGCAGACCCATGCAATGGGATACACATGGTGTACAGCATCTTGAGCATCAGCTGTGCTGTAGGAGAAGTAATTGCTTCATCCTAAGCTGCGTCCAGATGTGCAGCCTACGGTCTTGGCCAGGAGTTCATTTTTTTTGCCAGAGCCTGGTGAGAAGAATAAAATGTTTGCATTACAAATGTTGCCACATTTAGCTACGTCTTTCTCACTTGAAACAAGACTGTTGTAATCTGTTCTGCATGGGGCTGCAGCCTGAGATCATTTAGAAGTGGAAACTAATACAGAATGTCCTAGCTCACTTATGTCATTCCACAGAGAGATCTCATTACCCTCTGCTCATGGGTCTGCTCTGCTTGCCTGTAAGCTTGTGAGTGGATTTAAAGTTGTTGATTTTAGTTTCCCCGCGCTATTCTGCTGCTGCAGGGATTAGTGGCTGTGAGCTCAGAGTTATGTATGGCCCAGGAAAGAGCTGTAGCTCTGGAGTGTGGCCCTTTTTTGAGGAAACAAAGGAAGGAGAAAGCTCCAAACCCATAAATGTGGAGGCAAACCTGCTCACTGCTATTTGTTCAAGCTATTGCTTTTTCTGAGGTGTGGGGATACTCTATCTGGACTGTGTGGTTACTACCTAACATGAGCAGTGATGGCAGTGAAATTGTGTGTACTACTTCCCTTTCGGGTCATCTTTTCCTGGGGGTGTGTTCTGTCATTCTGCCGTCTGACATGTCTGGTTCCATGACTCTGTAGGATTTCCAGGATCAACTGCATTTAACTAGCTCTTTTTTCTCAAACTACAAAGTAGGTCCAACTTTAGCCAAAACAGGGCCAAGTAATAATAATAGTTTTGACATAAGAGAAAAATTGCCTAGCAGACTGGGGAAATTACAAAAACTGTTCAGAAGCCCTGTAAGAAAGCATTGGACATTATTCTCCTCTTCCGAGACAAATACCAGCCTGTCAGGGTACACAGGTAGTGTGTGTTTAGGTTGGCTCTGCTCAAAGGCAAAAGAAATCTTGTGGTGTGGTGCTTAAAGAATGGGCATACAGTCTCATAATGGAAGAATTTAGCTTCATAATACATTATCAGTGCTACTCAACTGGGATTAGTCTGTTTCCTTATATCCATTATCCCCTCACAAATAAACCCTTCTTTAAACTTCTCATGAATGCAGCAGCTTGCCTGGCTATATATGAACAGCAAAAATGTGACGAGCATTAGAAATGTCTCTTCTTGTGTCTCCTGGGCACCGCAGACGGATTATGCACTCTTGTGAAGCCCTGTAAAATCAGTAGGATGTAAAGTAGGAGTCAAGGCCCAATTTTGATTACTTTTTTTTTTTTTTTTTTTTTTAGGATATGTGTCTTTAGGTTATTTTCACAATCACTGCCATCATTTTTCATATTTGATCCATGTGCCCTTAGATAATCTTTACACAGTGTCTCATCAGACTTTACTTTCTGCAGTTTATAATAAGCTATAATAAAGCACAGGATACATGCCAACATGTTTACTGGAAACCTGCTGCTTTATTGATATTTATTTTTCCATAATGGCGTCAATGCATCTTGTCCTCCTGTTAGAGAATTGGGTAGTGTTTAATTGCCATTCACCTGGAATATTGTTTTGACATAAATTATATTTAATATTAAATTACAAAATTTGAGCTTATCGTATTGAACATTTATGATCTTTGCTGCATATCGTGTTTCTACAGAATTAAGAAGAGGCTATTAAATGCTTGATCACCTTTGATAAGTGTTATTATCAATTATATCCTTAATTGTTTTTATCTGTCGAGATGGGCCTTATGAATGAGTACAAGCTAGAGTTGAGAGGTTATGTTTCTGAGTCATTAATTCAAAATCATATGTACTTGATAGTGTTTGGCAAATCGGTCTGTACCTCTGAATATTTCATAAAGTGATTTATCCAAACAGATTAAGGAGAGAAAAAGGAGTTAGTTTGATAATAAAAGATGGAGTCCTTTTAAAATCCTTTAACTTATAACACTTGCAGGGTATTTGCTGTGAGAATGGTGACTATAAATGAGGCATCATAAGTACACCTACAGGTATCACTTCACATTTGTGAATCTGAGGAAAACCCAAAGAACAGATTCAGATCAAAAGCACTGGGCGAGAACCCAGGTTTTGACTTTTTTTTGAAGAGATGCAAGCAGCAGTGTTTGTGCATGCTGCCCGCTTAGCTGTGCGGGTAAAGAAGAGACGGGCAGGATCAAAAGCTGAAGCGTGAAGTCCACCTAAGCTCTTCTAAGACCTCCTGTCTGAGAACTGTGGTCATTGAGGACTGAAAGATAAAGACAGAAGGATGAAATTGCTTAGCCGAGGAAACTCCTTCAGGAAGTTCAAGTGAGCCTTCAGTTTGAAATTGTCCCTTTTTAAGTGAAAAGGAAATGCTTATTCAAAATGGTCAATTATGAAATTAAGAGATAGCTTGTGCCCTGTTCTAATCAGAGAAAATGTGGAGAACTCTTTTCTCATTTTACCAGGAGGTGAGATGTATTCATTTGAATTTTTACCCCATGGTACATCAGCAGGCCCATGAGTTCCTGCATAGCTACTGAAGTGCTGCTGCTCTTCATGTTCGTGTTCGTGTCTGGGGATAGGTGATCAGCCCAAGCCACAGTCTCAGCTTTGTGCTGGTGAAGAAACATCCTTCCATGGGAGATATTCACCCCTCTGTTTTCTTAAGGTAGACCATTATCTACATTGTATGAATGTCAATAGTCATGCTTTGGGGGAAAATATTGAATAAACTGTGAGCACATCTGATTCACAGCTCCTCTGCAGCTGTTGCAAAATGTTATCTTGAAGCATGGTAGGATTTTGTCAATCCAGGCAATTCATGCATATGAAGCATACTGACACTATTAAATGGTTCACTCTTGGCACTGTAAGGCATGGCAACACTATTGTTTCAATCTATGCATAATGGTAATTGAATTATTAATCTTGAACTTACCATACTGAACATTTTAAATCATCATGTTTCTTTAGAATTAATGCAAGTGAAAGAGAGCGAAACTATTAAATGCTTGGTCACTTTCAATAAGTACTATTATCAATTATATTCAACAATTATTTTATCTGTCAAGATCAGCTTTATGAATATGGAGCCTTCATGGTGCTAATATGCACATGCATATTAAAATATATGAAAAGTTGCTATGCATGAACAGTAGCTGATTTTCATTATTTATAATTCAAATATTTCCATTAAAAAATCCTAACTTTGTGGTTCATACTAAGAGTTAACTGTCAGGAGGAAAATAATGTTTTGGAACCAGTAGGCCTTAGAAAGAATCTACAGCTAATAAAGTAGTGATTTAAAATAGCCAAATGGGCTCCTATAAGAATGTGCAAATTAAAACATTCAGTTCTTGATGAAACATATAATTTCTTCTGCCAGATGACATTAGCAGGGCCCAACTAAGATGGTGATGGAGATGATCCATTTAAAATATCTAAGAGACTCGTTGCAGCCCAGCTGCCTGATCATCTACAAATGCTTTTTCTCCATGTTCTGTAGAATTTGGGTGACCTTGACCATATGAAACAAAAATATTCCTTATCTGAGGAAACACAATATAACTACATCAATAAAATTGAATGAATGAATAGAGAATATATACTTTTTGATCCTGATAACTTTGTTCCCCTCTAACCTGAACCATATTTCATTTCTCTGGGAATGTGTTCCAGACATGTTTTTGAGACAGTTTCCATTGGGGATTGGAGGGGAGGTGCAAGAACTTTGCTGTTGTAGTTTGTCTGCAAAAGTGTGTGTGTGTGTGTTTTTTTTTTTTTTTTTTTTTCTCTTCTCCTTCCCCTTCTCTCCATGCAGTCTCTTACGGAAGGGTGTACCTAACTACCATTGCCATTTACTCCAGTTTTGTTAGGAAAAAGACAGCTAAAGTGAATCTGTGCCCTTTACCTAACCTTATGGATAATTGTTAGTCATCAATAAATTTCCTGTCTCTTGAGAAATTGCTCCAAACAAAAGTAAAAGAAACACTCTTACAATTGTGTAATTTGCCTAAGCATTTTACTCTTAGAATTGTGTAATTTGTCTAAGCATTTTGAAACCAAATTCCTAAGGTAAAATGTAGTTGTCAGATATTAGTAGCTTCCACAGAGTTTAAGAGCCATATCCCATCTTTTAGGTCTATGGTTTTGTTAGACTGGAAGTACTATAAATGTGATCAGTGCAACAACAACTTACTGACAAGATTTGTGCTTTATACCCATATTCTTTTAGGGAATGAATAAAAGGATTTAATGGCCATGGCACTTTCCATCCTGAAGATCTGATTTGGCTTATTGAGAAGGCCCTTTATGACTGCATAGTCATTTGCATGTGAACTGAGTAAGAATGAAATATTTAATAGAAAATAATGGAAAGGGATAAATGACATCTCCCAAAACAAATTTTCTTGATCCATTCATTATTATTTCTTCACCAGTTAAATATTTTTTGCTATTTATTTTGATGACTCTACTCACCCATCTTTGTTCTTTGCATAGAATACAAATGTCAAGGACAGCACGAAACCCAAGGATGACTAAAATCACAAAATGTTTAGCACTCCTTTATTTTCAGAGGCGCTGAGTTTTCCAAGCTCATTTCCTATGAAAGATTTCTCAAGTGATAGTCAAGGAAAAATACCCTTCTTTTGACTGCTACAGTCACTGGATACAACTTCTACACGTAAGTGAACTTTCCATTCAAGGAGAGAAAGTACAGGAACGCAAATCATGCTTGTGGCCTTTCTCCACATCTCACGTGGTCCCATGTTACTGTGGCTGAAGTGACACAAGTGGCAGAGGTGAACTTCAGCTGTAGTACTGAAGTAGCTGAGTTAAGTTATTAATAAGCATTAGCTGCATGGACACGTGTTTGTTTTCAAAATGTGGTGTTTTGTTACATCAGTACATCAGTTACATCAGTATGACAGCCTTGATAGCCCAGTATGCAGTTAGAAAGCTTTGAATTTGTGTCTCTGTGCACTGCATTGGGAAGGAACTCTTAAGAAGTTAGCAAGCATTTTTGTCCCATTTTTGATATGCTATCAAAGCTACAGGAATTCATAAGATCTGTAATTGAAAGGTGTGCAACTCATTTTTTTTCTTCTGTTGGCCCATGAGTCTGCCTCTGGGTTTTCTCTTTTTGTTTCCCTTGTACATAAAGGCAAGGAGTTATATTAACAGACCAAGCCATAGGATTGAATTGTCAAATAGCCTTAGTATTTCAATAGCTTTTTATTATTATTATTATTTACATTTTCCATGGATGTTTTCAACTGCTGTCTTTGCTTGGCTATATCTTGGGTGCCAAACAAATGAAGAAAAGTCAAAATTGTCCCCTCCCCGCCCTTTTTATCTCTACTGGTAGCAATTTGTCTTTGATACCTTTCTTATCTTGGAAAAAAACCAAATCTTGTTAAGTGTATATTTCGCGTGGCCCCTTCTCGGTTTCTAAACTGATCTCCTGCTGGTTTTTCAAGAAGAGCTCGTACTTGAGAAGTAACAGCCTTCTTGGGAGATGCATTAAGTTCTTACATTCTGCTATACTCAAACTAGTCTAGTCTTGGTAACTGTGCTTTATGATTACCTCATCTATCTCATGACACTTCATGTCAGATCTGAAAGTACAGCTATTGTGAGCTTCTTGCTCGCTAGCATTAACCTTAGAACCGAGGATGACAGACTGTGTAACCTCTTACGTACTTCGGAGCCCTCATTGTAGCAGTTTTCCATGCATGAACAGAAGCAGTACGTTTTCCTTAGCAGCACAAAATACAACTTTAATATTCTTGAGTGATTACAGCTAGTGAGATAAGACACAAAAGACTGTTTTAAAGTGACATTGTCAAGTGCATTTTAGTACTTTAAAAATATGCTCATAGAAGGACACATACATAAAAGAATAAAAAGACGAAGTCAGAAGCAATCAATTATAAAGACTGTGAAAAATCTCAAACACATGTATTTCAAATAACCTATCAAGTATCTGAAAACTTAATTTCATAGTCAATAGTAATAGACAATAATATGTAGAATATACCAAAAAATGCATATTATAGAGCTATTTTTTTGACAGTTACAGCACAGAAAGGTATTGGTAGGTATTTGCTGTGAAGACCCATAGATCCATAAAGATAGTTCACTCCGGTTGGAAAATGGAAGAGCCATAAAGATGTTAACTTTTTAAAATATATTAAAAGGGCTTATGCCTTAGCGTAATCCTATTAAAATATTGCCTGAATAATCTGGACATTTAAATATCTTTTGCATGAAAAGTGCTATGAAATTTGTTTAACCAACGGTCTGTTTTAAAGTATGGTACTCCAAAGCCCAAATCATTTGCTATTATGTTTGAGAAATGTGTACTACTCATTAGCGAGAGTTTTTTCCTAACTGTAGTTATGAATGTTTGGGTTTTTTTTTTTAGTTTGAAAACAGTTTTGTGAACACTGGATTTTCGTCAATGCTTATGAATCGCCTGCAGCAAGTAGATTATTGATTATTGTACACTCTGAACCTGCTTTCAAAGTGTTTGATAGCTCAGCCGAGAGTGTGGAATGTGTTGTTTTCCCTAATAGTGTTGGAGGAGTGTTTCTTCAGAAAATAGGTTGGTTATGCTTGCATGCCTGTTAACAAATACTTATAAAGTTACTATTGATTTATGCAACTTCCTGGAAAAAAATAATGAAAGTGTATATAAATATGGCTGAAATATAAAACAATGTGGACTTTCAAGCATGTATGTGAATACAATTATTTCTGCTATGGATCAGTTCCAAAATTGTGTGAAGTCAGTAGGAAGATTCCAAAGGATGTTTGGACAAGGGCCTATTTGTCCAGCTATATTATGTCAACTTTTATAAAAGTTTAATCCAAAGACAGAAATCCAATAATATTTTAATATCTGTTCAATAGTGCTATTGATTCCTCTCATTTTTTCGATAGTCATTACTCTTCACATTTGCTAGGGCCAAAGACGGGGCACAGACTCTTTCAATCTACAGGCAGGGCTTAAAAACTCTGGTGGAATTTTGATTTGCTGTCAGTGTCTTTCTCCTAGTTTAGACGATCTTGATAAAATTTCTGCTAATTTCTAAGTGATCTAAACAGACTAAAGCAACATCCAGGTATAAAATGTGCTTCTGTATGAAACAAAGATGATTTTAGAAACTAACACAGTAAGTGGAAAAGCTTGTAAAGATGTGTTAATTAATCTTTTTAGATAAAGGTGATCTCAATTTATTATAGTAGTTATTATAATCGGTATGGTTATGTATCTCCTAAAACTGTGTAAAAGTGAAAAAAGGCATTCAATTTTCATTTTGACTTAATCCTCAATCTAAAAGATAAGCCTCTGTCTTGATTTTTCGAGATGGCTTTTCGAAAGATATTCAATCAATTTGCACACTCCGGCCAGTTTTAATCTTAAGGAATGGAGAGCTCTTGAGTTTCAAAAAAAATAAATATGTTGTCTTTTGAAATGAGTTTCTTGCAGTGTGTCAGATACTGGGCATATTGGATTGTTGTTTTTCTCTTTGGCTATATGGAAACTGGAATGAAGGTCACAGATTATATGTGCGATTTGGGGGTTTTGTTTGTTGGTTTTAATTGAATTTTCCTCTTTATGAGGTTAATCATCCTTGAGACCTCTTACAAGCTCTCTGGCACTGCCTTTGGGTCATAGTTGGTGTAGGACACAGATCCTAATTATATGGCAGGTCAATTCTGTCCAAAGAGCAAGCTTAGAAGCCTCTCAGTATGACAAAAACATAACACCACAATCATAAAGCAATGCAGTAATCAGATGTTGGCATGTGTGACTTACAAGTAATTAACATTGCCATAAAATTTCTGCACTGAATATTAAAAAGAAATTCTAAGTATTTTAAAGGTGACTAATGTAGCACAGCAAACTGGCACAGGACTGCCAGCTGCTGTAGAAGTCTGGCAAGAGCTGCGAAGACTGTGATAATCCACCAACACTTGATATTTCATCTCATTTGATTACACAAATTCTTGCAGCTTTATTTCAGTACAGTAAAATATCATAACTTTGCTTCCATAAACTGGCTTGCCGTTCTGATAACATCACAGATCATAAAACGTTCTCATCAGCTGTTCTGCTGGTTTTTACTCCTCTGATGCTCTTGTTTCCGCCAAGTTAGTGGGATTATTAACAACATCCAATGCCAACATTCGGCATCTCATGCTTGCAATGACAGAATGTTGTACCAGAGAAGGCACCTTAGTCCAGGATGGTAGAAGTCATGCCCTAGTCAACCTCTTTGCATGCTGTTATGCTGAGGAAGGAAAAGGAGTTACAGAGGGCTGCTCTGTCTATCAAAGGTAAACTTTAATAGCTCACATGGACAAAGCAAGCAAATTCATGCTGAAAATGCAACACACTCATAGAAGCACCAAGATGTGGTGTGTTGTTCCTCACTGCCATCAAAGTTTGATCTTTTCATTCAAAGACTGTGACTCAAATAGGAAGTCTTATGTGTTATGCATTGGATCAAATTATAAAGATTTCAAGTTTCCTGTGAAGTAGGATTTGCTTCTTTGTTCCACTAAATCTTCACTTTTAGGCCATTTCCTTTTGGGACAACAGTATTTGCTTTAGCATCTGGGACAGTTGGGGACTATTTTCAAACCTTTAGTTCTCAAAATTTAGTTATTAATTATCCCTTCATAATTTAATATTCTTAAGTATTTAATCATTTAAATGCTTTATTTAATGTATTTTTGATGTTCTAGCATTTTCCAACTTTTACTACCAAGAGAAAATATCTCTTTATAGCTGCTTCTAGCTGCATTAGATCTGAGTGAAATGTTTATGAGGAATTATCCTACTTTTTTGTCTCTAATGTAGAAGCTCTAATTGTAGTCCAATATTTGCCATAATAGGCACTGTGTAGGTCTCATTGTCAAGGCAGCTATTGGCTTTGCTCTGTAAAATACATGCTGATCTAATTATGTAATGTGATTCATAAAATCTAAATAGCAATGCTGAATCCTGTTGGAGGTCTTTCTGCATTTTGGTATTGTTTCAAGAACATGTATTAGTTACGTAATTCTTCAGGCAAAGGGAGAATCTGGTCATTCTACTGATAAAAGCACTGCTGTTGACTCATGATATGGTCTTTGTGGTGTAGTTATGCTAAGTAATTTCAGTGTCAAATATTAGGCTTTCAGATTCTGCTGAATTTGTCATTTAAAATCAGCAGCTTTAAACACATTTAAAATCAATTGAAATTTGATAACCACACACCAAAAAATTATACTGCAAATAGCAAAAATACTTTTCTTTATACTCAAAACTGCTATCAATGAATTTATTAGAGCTTTACATTACCGAGATCATAATCTATCTGATGTAGACAGATTAGAATTCGGGTTTTGTTAATACTTGATTGAGAGGCACTACCTAAATATAATAAGTAATACAGAAAAATATTATATAAAAAGAGCTTTGGTCCTAATGCCAGTACTGATAATGTAATGAAAAGGTGAAATACATAGTGTCAAAAAATTTATCTTTTAATGCAGTATCTCTGAGTGGCTGAAGTAAACAGGAGACAAAAATGATGACACTCATTTAAAATCCGCCCCCCCCCCCCCCCAAAAAAAAAAGCCACCTCATGACTCATAACAGTCTAAATACATTTTAAATATACTGTATGTGAAGAAAGAAATTGCTGGCCAGCTGAGACCATGTAGACTGAATTTCAACCTGGAGTGAATTTGACAGCTGAGTTATTGCAGCCAGTGCTGTAATAACAACATTACCACCCTGACTGGATACATACATGAAATATTCTTTACACAGGAACCTATTTGCAATTCAGAAAACTCAGCTTGAACTTTAAGCACCACTGAAATGGATTATAGCTTCACAGTGCTATGCCAGAGCAGATTCTCAGTGGTGCAGGCTACCTCTTGCTCTAACTTAAAAGTTAAGGCAGGACTGAGCAAGATTGTTTCTGGAGAAATCACCCCTCTCTTTGCTATTATGAAATCATCCCTGCCTGTGATTATCTGAAGAGATGCTTTTTGCCTTCAGGACGTAGCTCACTGACCTAAATGGACTAAAGGCATTGGCTCAGGGAAGTTGATGAGGAAGAACAAGTCCTCCAAATAAGTCATCTTTCTCTCACACATACATGTATACTCTGGGCAACACGCTTCCAATTATACACATGGAAAAGGGTACTTTAAGATTAAAAAAAAAAAAGTAAATTTCCATAAAATGGACTAGTTTCGATAGAAGTCATTCTCCTTAGTACTGCTGTTTTGCCCCTTCCCTGCCAACCTCTCTGCCAGTGCTCGTGGGAGCATATTTCTGTGTGACCAAAAAGCTGTTCTGTCTTTCTTAGTCCTTCACCTCTTAGGATATGGGATTTCACCACGGACTAAGTGGGTTGCTGAAGTGATGTAGGGAGCCCCTGGTACCAAGCTTAATTGTAGCTTCACTGAGAGGGAGCCTTTCAATTAGTGGACTACAGACAATACCAAAATATTTTATATCTTTCCTTCTCTAGAAATGGAGCATCTTTATCATGCTGAAATGCTGCCAAAGAAAGGAATCATGTGGGATTTATTCTCATCAATTGGATATCAACAACCTCTTCTCTATTTAAGGTCTATGCATATGATAATAGTACCTTGATGCAAAGAAAACTACATACTGTCTGCTTTTTTGTAGCTCTTCTCATCTATTTTCAAGATTACATTTACAAAACTTGGTTCTTTCTATCATTTTGGGGGTGAAAAGTCACCTTGTTTGAGGCAATCTTTATACATTCTTGTATTTCACTTTATCTTGGTATTTGTGAGATTAACGATGAAACCTTGAATCAACTCTTGGCATTGGTGCGAAAGCTGCTTTTATTTTCATAACTGTGACTTTTGTACTTACACGTCTGATGCTCAGACTGCATGAAAACACAAGCTGCTTGTCAATAGAGGAAATATTAGTCCTTCCAGAGAGGTCAGTGATATTACATGTTTGGAAGAGAGAAAAGTGTTGACCCACAAAAACAATTCCACAAAATCCCTGTATGGAAATGACCAAAATGTTTAATTTGCCATAATTATATTCATTTTAGAAAATAGGAACCAATATCAAAAAGCCGGCATTTAAATCAGAAATGCCTCCAGGCAGATCTAACTTGCAAACTCAGCCTGTACTACTATAATAACCCTCATATCACAGGAAACCACTAACACAAAACGCTGACCAAAACAGTTGTGTCTTTCCAGTGGTTTCAGTGTAATTGCTCTAATGAACTTGTGCAGTATTAGAAAAGTTTCCATGTACAGTAATTCACTATTAAAATCGTTGGGCCCATACAATGGGGTTCTCTGTCTATTCACATGTTCTTAGAAGCCCTTTACATAACTGTTTGGTTAGTAACACAGCCTGCAGTAAGTGGCAGGTCTATCCAGGAGCAAGTCTGCTGTGGTTAACTGTAAAATATGGCATACCATTTGGGAGGAGAGCGTAAGACTAAATGAGCTCAAAGAAGCCACAATTTTAGATCATTTTGAAAGTCCCCCCACCGCTGAAATCATTTTCTAATGTGCTGTGGAATTCTGCTAGAGGATCTGGTGACAGGGCTGTGATACCCTTGTGCAATCCTGCCCCAGGAGCAGGTACCTGTTTCTGACTGCATGACTCCACAAGTAGTGTTTTTCTAACACGTGGTATTTCTTAATACTGCATATAGAGAAGAGCTGCATGTATCGAGGCATGCTTAAGTATGGACTCCTTCAGGGTTCCCAGGAATGGTGTTTGTTTTGCCATTGCAGTTTTTTATTTATTGCAGAAAAGTACTTGGACTTAAAGCTTTTCTGAGTGGCCTTGATGTTGTGCTGCACATTCTGAGCCACAAAGAGTAAATCAAAGATGTGAAGGTGTTAGGCCAAAAGATCACAATATAAAATAATGTAATACTGAACTTTTCGTAGTGTTTTTTATACCACAGCAATTTAAGTAGGAGAGGAAACGTTCTAAAGAAGCAGCGAGCTCATGTTTGTATCTAACTCAAATAGCAAGTCATTTCTCAGGCTTTTGTGCTTTTGTCATGAACGTTGCAAGAATCAGCTGAAAATAAACCACCTTCTGCTGTTATTTTTAAATTCCAAATACTGGTTTAATGCAATCCAGTTTCCTCAAAAGTGACCACAGAATATTTCTCCTTTAGACAAATGTCTGTCATCAACTTTTGCAGTGTGGGTCATATTTGTTTTTTGAGGCAACACTAACTTTTGCTCTTGTTCTAAGAACGTGCTGAACTCAATTTATATCGCTACTATTTTTTTGCCCTTATAGAAGGGCTCTCCAGTGAAAGGCTGCGGTAAGTTCTGACCAAAGGCAACTTCCTTTTGTTATCAAGAAGGTACTTTTGAGAAGCTGTGACCTCTTTTTGTGTTTTATTTAATTCAGTGAATCTATACTGTTATCATTGAAGAAGTAATGCACGTGGGAGCATTAATACACAGACAAGTTATAATCCCTGGTGTATACTTCTGCTACAGTTACATGTCACTGAATTAAATAGTAAATTTGCTATAAATCAATTACCACCAAATTGTATCTTGCAGGTGGTCATCAGTATTGATTTTCTTTCCAAATTGTGCCTTTTTTTTTTTTTTTTTTTTTTTTTTAACCGATTCATCCATGGAACTGTATTCATAGAAAAATAACTGATAAAATTACACATATTGAAAGAAGCATTATTTTAAGACTGCTGAAAGTGGATTAAAGCGTTTATCTTGGGATTAGCAGTATGGTGTTCAGTACTCTCATGAGTTTAGTTAAATACTTGATATAACTCATCTGTAAATTTAAATTCCCTACTGGTTCTAATAAATCATAATCATAAAAATAGACATATGACAGTAACATTATATCAAAATTATCTCTATTCAAATTGAATTGGTAAAATAACCTTTGTTTTACAATTCAAAATAGGAAAAAAAAATAAAATCTAATCTTAGTTAATGTTGGCAATAATTGGTAGTATACAGTATTTTTCTGAACTCAAAGCTAAACCATTACATGAATACCTAATATTATAGGAAGTTTCACTGCATATTATTCATGCAACATTGAAGGAGTCAGTAAAAATTGCATATCAACAATTTGACTTACTGTATATGCTAATGATCTGGAACAGTCACTAACTTCAGTAATTTGACTGAGAAGAGACAAAACTTAGAAAAACCTGGATAAAGACAGAGTATCATAAACCTACTGTGTAGTTTTCACTTACTTCTAGTGATCATTACCCTTTTGTTTAGTCTATGTGTCTCCTATTAGGAGACTGATACATGCGTATGTGCTTGTGTAGGTAGCTTTAAAATAAGACTCTTGAAAATCAAGTTGTGTGTATTTATGCCATTTTTAAGCTGATTATTTTCTCTCTGAGTTTCCATTGTCTTCACCCTCTGAAGGTAGTTAAAACAGCTCAGCTTTTCTGGTGCTTATGTTTGACTGAAAGCAAGTTTCAAAGTTACCTTTAAGGGTATTGCAACCAGCACATCTAAATTCACTCGTGGATTGTTAGGGGCAGAAATAATTTGGTAGGTCACAGTAAAAATACTGTGATTTAGATGATCAGCCATAATTAATGAAAACAGCCTGGGGAGACTCAGTATTCAGAGTGCATATATGGGGCCCTATCCACCTCCAGGCCCCTAGTGGGGACCTTCTGTGTCATCTGTATCATATGTGATCAGTTTTGAGGGTTGCGCTGCATGAGGAATTGTTTTTGGCTAACGATACATTTTAAACCTTTTAAGTCGAGTCCTTTAAGATGAGAACTACAGATACTAATGCATGTGCCTACCTATACAAATGCTAAATAGCCCCACTCTTTTGCTGGCTTTCATACCCTCACTGCTAAACACACATGTAGCTACTAGAAAGACTAGGACCATGTTGTTGTTAAGCAAGAGGTGCAAGGTTCAGATGCAGAAACAACAGAATACTGCAATCAGTGCTGCAAGATGTGATGCTTCATGTGGTAGAAATTATAGAGGAACAGAACTTGGATCTTCCGGCTTGGGTTCCATTAGGGCTGGAACGCAGGCTCTCCTAGTCCCTTTAGTCATCCCAGAATAAAACCTAGGAGGCAGGAAGGCAGAGAATTAAGAACTTCAGACCTGAGCCAAAAAATTAGATATTAAGGACTTTTTTGTGTCCCTGTCTTAATTTAGTACAAAAATACATTTGAATGAGGAATGCATAAATATATCCTTCCTGTGGAGTTGTTATTGGATAACATAATTGTAGTTACTCCCACAGTGCAGTTTCCTACCATGTCAAATACGTAGAGATGCCTTCTTAAAGGAATAGATGCTTTTCTAAAAGTTTGTGCTGGAATGACGTCAATTATCTGCGGGGCTGGTGAATCCCCCAAGAGGGGCCGGGTAGCCTATGGAGCAAGTGTGGTCTGTGGTGCTGCTGCAGTAATTAGAAACAGCTGACAAAGTTGGACTTGCAGGCAGTCTGTCACTGCTTTGCAAGCACAGGCAGAATCGCTAACTAGACTGGGGGACAAAGCACACCTGAAGGGTATTTAAGGGATTGGGAGAGGAGGAACGACTGTAACATGATCTATTTGCTTCTTGTCTATTCTAAACAATACTGAAGCCAGCCTTCGAAGAGCTTTTCCTGTTAGACCACTAGTCACTGCACTGCAAGAGACATGTTAGGAGTGGAGGCAGTAAAGATGATAATAGGAAAAAAATAAAAATAAATTGATCTTGCATAAAGCAAAGCTAGTCTATTTTCAATATAGCAGCAAAGAGTATGAACATATTGCAAAAACATAAAACTATTCCAGACCTTGCCTAGAATTCTTGACATTCATATTTATTTATGCAAACTGTATTAATTTAAATTCTTTGCAGGCAGGGCACATGAAAATTTTGGAATTAAGTTTACTTTTGCAAGTGAATGAATTTACTGTTCAATATTAACATATAAATATACTGGCCTTCACTGATGGCTAGGAGAGTGGGAACGTCATTATTATTGAGAAGGATTCTCTAGCACAGAGAACTTTTGTTAAAGTTGTTTAGTAACTAAAGATAGTTACATGCTTTATTTTGCATAAGAGTATGCTGCGGATGTCTGAAGCTGCTGGTTGTGTATGTTAAATTTTCTATTTCTCTTTTTCTTCCTATAAGAAAAAATATAAAATATGCCACCTTTGACATGCTTTAAATTTAAATTCAGTGGTTAGAAAAATGATGAGTGGATCTAAATTCAGACAATGCTAAGTTTGAGCATTAATTTTTCCCTTCCCCCAAATGCAGCTGGGATTTATTTTCTGGTTCACCCAGGATGCCAGAAAGCTTGCAAGATAGATTTCCTTTGCTTCCATGCACCCTCCCTTTGTTGCAAGTCAAGTCCTCACTACTAGAAGTAATTGGAGGGCTCAGGGACCTTTCATCTGTCATGTCTTTAATTCTTTAATTTGAACGGATTTGAGGACTTTAAAGGGAATCAGGCTGTATTAGGTGAAGAGAAATTAGGTGAAGAGTGGCCTAGATAAGTCTAAGGCAGGTATTCAGAGTGAGATGTTAAGCAAATTCCTGGCTGTTTGTGCTGATTGTGGTGCAAGTTGTTGGTTTTGGAGGGGTTTTTTTGAGGAAGAATTTGCATGTATGGAAACTGATGTCCTGTGTGAGCGATATTGGGATCATGGCACAAGACTGATAACAAGTGAAGTTCAGGAAAACTTCCAGTGCTGGCATGTGAATTGCTCATCTTCTTTCAATCACGCAGTGCCAATCTCGAGCAGCTCTTCAGAGGTCCCCCGCTCTTCAGTACTGGAGAACTTGTGGAAGGGTGAGAAGTGTGTCCTGCCGTGGTCCAGCCTGTTGTGATCAGCGGGATGGTGTTGAAAGTTGCAAGAATATATGACTTGCATTCCCCAGCTCCTGAGTGATGGTGGTCCTTCTTTTACCCCCGTAGTTCAGCAGACCTATGATAGAGGATCACGTTGCACCATTCTGAACACCATGGTCTATAGGGAAAAAACGGACTATGTCTCTGCATATCAACTAGAAAAGTGGAGTCAGCATTTTTCTAGCAAGGATGTGGTTATGCATGGATTGCTACAAAGATGTTAACAGCGAAAGGGCAGGCCTAGGAGTGAATGTGCTTGGTCATTTTTATTGTCTGTTGCTGTAAAATATATTTGGAAGTCCTTTGTGATGAGTAAATCTTATGGATACCAACACTGATGTTCCCAGTTGTTTGCGGCTGCTCAGCTATATTTTGACAAATGGGGAGAAGTGGCTTGTGTCATGGATATTGACAGCATCAATCACAGGGACGTCATGAAGTGAGAAAAGGCCATCATGAGAAGAAGGATCCATGAGTGTTTATATTCATTCTGCTTCTCCATATTTCACTGTCAGGAAGTGTTTGGCTGCTTTTAAAACAAACAAAAAAAAAAACCCAAAACAAAAAACAACTTGAAATTTGCTTTGCTTATGACCAGAGAAAGTGACAGAAATGCTTTCTGCTACAAATATTGATCTGAGTGGACATTAGTGCTCATTAGAGGGAACTGTTCTGTATGAATAACAGAGCTTGGAAAAAAAAAATGCCTAGAGGGAATTCTTTAATGGACTAATTCCCATAGATTCACATACACTGGCATTGCCTGTGTTGTACTGCTCGTCCCAGCTTTATCGTTGCGCAAAAAGCCCACAGCAAAGATGGGACAAGTCCTCTTCTGCCTGTAGCCTTGCAGAAAGACAGTCACCATTTGAGAGAGCAATATGAGCTAAGTGCACCCTACTAATGAGTATTGAGCATAGGTAGGCAGCCACGAGCTCCCAGCAACGGCTGTCTAATGTAAAAAAGGATGCTCTCCGGATTCAGTCCGTGTGTTGAATGTGACCTTACGTGTAATGGTATTTTGCACATCAATGCCTATCTCCAGCATGATTTGCAATTTGTGTCAACCTGAAAATCCCTGTGTATGTGAGGATGTGCATTGTGGATATTCATGCATACCGTGCAGTTACTTCTGCAAATGTGATAAACAGAAAGTGCAAATAAAGTCTAAGCAGCCAACAAAATTGATTTAATTTTTCTTGTCATAGTAGAGAACAAGCCTGTTTAATTCCAAAATTTCAAATACATCATTAAATTTGATCCATCTAGAGAAAAGAATTATTAAAACCTAGAAATTCCTAGGCCTGCCATCTTTTCACTCTAAAATGCTTTTCCATCTGTCACTGGCACACAGACAGATTCAAAGGCTTCTAAATACATCTTTTCTCACTGTTCTTGTTTACAAGTATTAGAATATATAACAGAAACCCAAGTCTTCCAGTTCAGATACTAAATGTAGGCAAAACAAACGTGTTGGGATTTTTTTTATTATTTTTTTATTATTATTTTTCATCATGCTTTTTCCCATAGTACTTAAGTAACTTGTATATAAACATCACTGACTCCTTTAAACCTGTCTGCAAAGAAAGGGGCTTTTCTTACCAGGGCTTCATATAGAAATAAAATGTATGTATTCCCAAATAATACAGAACACCTATGTTAAATTGAGGGAAACTTCCCCTGCCTGGCTCCTGAGCACTAACCTTTAGTAATATGCAGAGATCTGTTTTTTCTTTCAACAGTGTGTGGGTGTAAACTTAAGGGAGCTCGACACTGAATCTGGCTCAGACATCGTGTCAAATCATAATTACATTTTTGACCACCCCATCTGTTTTAAGTTATCATAATTCTAAACCATTACTTAAATTCATGGCTATTGCACATCCTTTTGTTTCTAGTGGTCTTAATCCACTGGGTCTTTGCCATTCACTAACCTAACATTAGCACTGTCCCTCTCAGGCCAGGCAAAGGATGCATCACTCTACAAACTGGATTTGTAGAGCTGTTCAGACTTTTGTCACTTTTAACAACTCCAAAAGGACAGAATATTTTAAAAGGTGTAATTCTGGTAGTGGTACAGTACAGCACGAGTCTGCAAGATAGCTCTTGAAAACCAAGGTTTTGTTACAATATACCATTATCTGGACATTTGTCATAGAACAGGTTTTCATAATAAACTTCAAAGAAGGTGGAAGCCCAGATCTAAGCTGCAGGTTTCTCAGAAGTACTTCTATAAGAAGAGCTTTATATTCTTTGCACTTTGACCAGTAATCTCCACATGACCATTAATGTTGAAATAGAGCTGGTTTCTCTCTCTGACAATATGAGGTAAAGCTGCAAAGACTGATTTTTAAATCTTTTATTCTATTTTATGTCATTTAAATCCCTATTGCTTCCGCAAATTTCCCTTAATCTATGCCTTATAATGTACTGAAATTAGAAGTTGGTTATAATTGTCTGTGAAACACCAGCCCCCTTTCAGTAGGTTTATTAAAGATAAAAGAATATCAAACCTAAAGCAGATAAAGGAGCTCATGGAGAATGCAGTCTGGACCTGAAAACCACTTTTGCAGTTTGGATTGGTCTTTTTTGCAGTGTTGCAACATGGGCAAGGCCCATGGTTGCTTCCCAAATGCAAGCTGAAAGAGAAGCTGCTTGATCATAGCTCATGCCTCTAGGAGATGTAACTCCAATTCTTTGAGTACCTCATATCTCCAGATAGTCTGAGTAAATAACAAAGAGACAATTAATTTCACTTAATTATCTTACATTTTTATATGCAAATTGACACATTTTAAAAGTATTAAACAAGAAGCAAGTTTTTTTGTGTCTTGTTCAATTTTTGACTCTCACTTTTTTGTGGAGATAGAGAGATCAGAAAAAAACGTGTACAAGTTTTTTTATATAATTTGTAGCTAGTTCTGTGATCAAACTTTTTTTTTTTTTTTTTGGTATTAGCTTCTACCAGGAGGAGGTTGCCAAAGACTAGATAAATATCTTTGCATAGGTTTATTCTCCAGCTATATTAAACATATGCAATAGGATAAAATTCCTCGTTCTTTTCAAGTAAGGATGTCTTTCTATAGTTACTGTATATCTGCTGGAAAGTGACTTTGGGATATCAAGAAATCATGTTACAGGTTCAAGTTCTCCTTTTTTTTTTTTTTTTTTTCTCCTAAAAGCCTTAACCAAGAGATATTGCAAGGGTATCCTTATTGAACATTTCTACTGTCTACAGTTCATCTTTCTCTTTCATGTTTATTTGCAATGCTGTTTTTGTGCTTTTTTTTTTTTTTCCTAGAGAATAAGTAATTTTAGATATATGCAACTATAGTACCAGGTGGTCTTTCAACCTAGAGGTCAGACAAGTGAACTGACGTAGCATTTTTAAATATGCTGCTTTGTCAAGACGATTGACAGTTCTTCCGTTATGAACATAAAATTGCATATTGCGATGAATGCTAACTTGGTTGTCAGGAGCAGTTTCGCCATTCTTTTTAGCCTGTGTCATGTAAGATTCCTTTAAGCAACTAAAAAAACAGCCATAATCCATTTGATTTTCTGTCTTCCCATGAGGAAAACTTTTGACAGATGATAAATAGCAACTGCTGACAATCATCAATGTGAAGCTATCATGCTTTTACATTAAATACAAAAACAGAGTTGTAAAGTCACTAGGGATAAGACTTTTGACACATAAGAGACAAATATATAATCCTCAGAACTAAATCACTATTGGGATCTAAGGAAGTGCAACAAAGCACAGCTGCTTTTAGAATCTCACAAAGTCAAGCTAAAGCTAACTTTGATATCTGGAATTGTATGCATGTTCCAGTCCAGAGTGTCTTGCTGTTGAGCCATAAGCTACTGTTCTACATGCAAACATCAGTGGATGTGTGCACAAAGTAGAAAGACACTTCGCAGCCCTGTCTTGTTTAATTAGGGCCAAAAAGGGACCAGCATCAGTATAAAGGATCGTATTCTCTGAGTGAATACAAAGTGTCACCTCTTTTAACAGTAAAAAGCCAGACATACTAGTCATATCTAAGTATTCCATTCTATATATCTTAGTTCATGCTAGTATTTTACCTGCTTACTCACAGAGGGCAAAAATAAATAAATAAAAATAAAAATAAAAAACAGTAAATTACAGTATGTTGTCCTGGTTGGAAGTTTTAGCAAAAACGAGAAAGAGCATCTGAATTATAGTTTCTCTGAATGTTCTTAAAATTTTTCTCTCTGAATTACAAAGTGCTATCAGAGTACTTAGCACTTAGCATTTTAGCATTTCTAGCATTCTAGTTGGGATAATCGCAATTCCTTTGAGGTAGAGGTCAGCTCCTTTAGGCAGATGAGCTCTGTGAATGGGCTGGTAAGACCTAGCACCCTTGCTTCGATTTCCAATTGAAATGCCTCAAAACTTCATAAGCCTAACTTGCCTAGAAGAGCACCTTTTTATTGGAGTCGTAAGGAAATCCATCTTTTCTTCCCATCCAGGAGGTTCTTAAGGTATAACTTCTCTTCTATGCCGAGAAAAAAAATGTTGTAACTTTGCCCCTTTTTCACTAGGGGGTCTGTATCTGTTTACAGAGAATCTCTGTATTACCTCTAAAATAACCCTTATTTCAGAGTCAGGGACAACCTAGACAGAGACCTTCAGTGCAGAATTTTTTGCATTAAATTCAGTGACATATTCAGTGTAGATATTAATATTAGTAGAGTACAATATCCTTTTTGCATTTAAAATCTGTGAATGGTCTGTATATTCACTTCAGAGATGGATTTTATATGTATGACTTTCTAGATGTTTTAACTCGGAGTGTTTACATTAAGCCAATAGAAAAGAAAGTTTAGGGAGATAGTAGTCAATGCCATTTGTATCTATTAGATAAAAATTACTTGCATTAGTGTTCCATCATGCCTTAATGTGACAAGCTTGAAGTTAAGACAAGAAGGAATCTATGGAATGGATAATTTAAGCAAAAGTACCCAAGTGTAACAGACAGCACAGAAACTGCATTTCCAGCTTGTGAAGTCTCAGAGGAGGAGGAGTTTTTCCTTATAATAAACAGAGCATCTACCATCAAACATATTCTTTCATCCTTCTGGGACACTGACCGTTCACATTTCCAGCTGGAATAAGCTCCTTCTTTGTGCTGCTAGTTTTGGCTCATTTTTCTCCCAAGAGCAAGCCTATTAACAAAGACATTTTTGGCTTCAGAAGAACTAGAAGGAAAGCAAACTAGAGCAATTTTTATGGTCTGTATATTATTTCATCCCATTTTAATATATGTGCTGAATACATTGTTACCTCGCTTAAGGTTATGAGAGAAAAGATTTAAATTCTGATCAACTCCACTAGATTCATGAATTCCAGGTTTTCCATAGCTATTTGCATTTTCTAAGTTATTCAATCTGCCAAGCTCTTCAGCTTCCTAAATAACCCTGAACAACCAAAAACCTCAGTGAGTCTCTCCAACAAGAGACTCCGATTCCTCTTAGAGTCCTTTGCTTCCAGCCAAAAAAGAACCTTGACTCCATTTGTCTGGCATAAGATACAACTTAGTTATGATACTATTACAAAAAGAGCTGGGGGGAAGTAAATAGTGATACGGCCATTCAAAATGGCATTAAATGTCTCATAACAATATACTAAACTTTTATATCACCTGGTTTCCTAGGAACTAGTATGGTGTAGTTCCTTGAGGAAGTACCTGGGATGCCTGCGACGTGGTTGGGTTCACCTTGTACCTGCTCCCTCCTTCCAGTGTTTTGAGATGTGCAAGAGCTGGTAGATGTTGAACTGAACTGCCATTTCTCTATATCTAACATAGTCATTCCTCTAGTCTACCTCTATCTTTTTATTGATTTTTCACTGTTAGTGTGCACACTGTTGCTAAAATACTTAGGTGCTTCAAAGCCAGCCTCACATTCCCCAGGGAACACAAAGACCCAAGAACTCCCCAAGATCATAAAAGACAAGTGATTTGAGATTTATAGATGCAGTATTTTTCCTTAGAAAATGCTGGCTTACTGAACATGGAGTTTCTGTGTGTTCATTTGCTTGGCTGAGCTTTGCTTGGAGTCTTTTAGCTAATGGCCAAAATGAAAAGAGCAGTCCAGACTACAGGGTAGTTTAGTTGAAATGTGTTTCCGAGCTCTAGGTAATCTGGTATGAGCTCTTGGTCAGACACAGAACGGAATATCCAAACTGCTGTGCTAGTCTCTGTTACAAGAGTCTCCTGTGACTTTTTTTTTTTCGTGGAAAGCTTTGGAAGGTATTTGTGATGGAAAGAGCAAATTCCTGATGAACACTAATGAACAGAATTTAATTAATCTTCACAAATCTCAGATTGTCTTTTCAAAACGACGCTCAGAATTTTTCTTTTTCTGTAACTTGACTTCTTTACATTAGCATTTACTTTTGCATAGATAGGACTTAGATCTTGAAAGTCCGAAATGTTCAGGAAGGAAAATGTGGAAAAAACTAATTTATTATTTGCAATGATCTTGATGACTTTAAGAGCAGTCAGTGCAGTGTGTCTTTCAGGGCAGAGGAGAAACAATTTGATTTATGAAAACATGTGCTTAAGAAAAATGAGACAATATCTTCCTCACAAAAGTGTCCTTCCTGTGTTTTTTTTTTTCCCTTTCTTTTTTTTTCCCTCTCCAATCCAGTCTTTCTTGACACAGGATTTTGATGTGCCCCGACTGAGCAGGAACTACTTGTGAACCCTCAAAATGCATTTATTTGTATCCATCTGTTGCATACAGCATCTCAAAATTAATGTGTAAAGAGAAAAAACCTGCTCTGTACACTGTCTGCTTTATTAGGACTTTTCAATGCAGTGAATCTTTGAAAAACAGCTTCACATTTGTGGGTTTTTCTTTTTTTTTTTGAAATTTGTTCCTTTTAGTAGGGTTAGAAATAGAACGTTGATTTAGTAATGGGAATATGCAGTAATTTAATAGAAAAGCATGTGTGATGTTATCTTTTCCTCTAACTCATGTTTTTCTTTCGCTGAGAAAAGAAATATTTTAATTCCTAAAGACTGAACTGGAAGAGGAAGAAGTGATCTAAGTCATTTTAACAACTTCTGCATATAGCTACCTCGAATCAATATTAGGATATTGAATGTTATATATAGCTTTTCTAGTAAAAACACTTCAATATGTTCCCATATAAATGATTCACTACCAAGTTTTTCTTTCACATTTTTTAATTATTTTAACCTGTAATGTCTAGAGGTTGAAAGATAAGAATATAAGTGAAATTCGGTAAATTCTTGAAAGGTCAGTAAATGGCTAATATTTTAGATTAACAGTTGGTGGATTTTTCTTTTCTTTTAAGTGGTAGTTATTTAAGTATCCATTGCTTTCCATGGTCAGTCCATACTAGACATCTCTTTGAATATTTTAAGTGCTAAAAAGTCTGTCGTTAAAGACCTAATCAAGCTCTCATGCAAATTTTGACACATTTTCAGCTTTAAAATGGGAATTATTTGCATATATAAACATAAATATATGTCTTTATATATTTGAACCTGTTTTGTAGAATAGAATAGAAGCCTGTGGAATGAAAACTAAACAAAAGTCCTGACAAATAGTTACAACTCTTATACATTTACCCCAGTCTATCAGATCACCAAAGCTCATGCTTAACTATAATTAAATGAGTGGTTTCATTGAGCGTGTCGCTAAGTCTACTGATGATATTTCAAATTAAGCATGTTTCAAATTAACATGGTTCACTCAATTGAAGCTGCAGCCTCTCATAGATGTGTTTCTAATAATTTCTGCTGGGATTTTAGCTACACATTTGCTGTTGATGTCAGTAAGAACTGTATCTCTTAGTTCAATTTCTTAAAAATCTAATGGGTTATAAATTCAATTCTAAATATTTTTTTCTGTGGAACTCTTGCTAAGCTAATAGGAAGTTTGTCTGTTAAAAGTTCAGAATCTGACTCTAAATTAATCCAGCCTGGTTTTGAGTACTTAAAATAAACAGATCTGCTGCAATCTGTTTTGGCAAAGTATTTTATTGTCTAGCTGAATGACTTTTTGTACTTCCTAATATCCAATTTAACATTTTGCTTTAATTCAGTATCAGCCTGTCACCAGTTCTTGTCCTTCCTCTTAGGATGAAATACAACACTGTGATGATTTGTAAATCATCTTTCTGAAAAACGGCTAATGCTAAAGCTGCCTAATCATTCTCCAGAATGAATAACCCATCCTCCCAGATTGGAAGACATTTTTATGTCTATCTATTGCTTTATTTCATTCTAGTGATGTCCTTTCTACGGTGTAATGTGTTGATCAGAATTGCACACAATATCTCACATATGGCCTCAGTATTCTTTTATGTAGTGCCAGAATGCCTTCCATTGATAAATTATAATTCCCTCTTTATTCTTTCCCCTCTACCTTATCCAATTTCCTGCCCTGAACTTTTGTTTGCCTTTTTATTACTGCCAAATATTGTGTGTGATTGTGGAAAACAGTTTAAACTATCTTATTCCCACTTTCTTTTCCTGTCTGTATTCTGTGCTGTGCTTTAATTTAGACTCCAGTCTCTGCGATTATTTTTGGTCCCTAGTCTCATTACCTTTTACTTCTTTACATGGAACTGCATAAACTACTTAGCATCCCATAAGCCTAATTCTGTCCAAATCATTATGACTTTGTTTGCTCTGTTCCTCTGTATTTACTACTACTCAGCTCTGTGTTATCAGCAGATTTAGCCTCTCTTGAAAGGATGTCCTCCCACAAGGTCATTTTGCCATTAGCCCAATAGAAGTGATCCGTATGTCATCACTTGCTACATTTTCTTGCCTTGTGACATCCTTTTCCTGGGACAGCCAAATGCCAGAGGGATGGGAACAAGGATTCTTTCTGAGATATATGCAATATAGGCTTAATGTAGATTACTCATTTCCATGGTCAGCTGGCACTGGTGAATCAAACTTAGAGTCGGGTGGAGGGACACACACAAAATTCAGTAACTATGGAGATAGAGCCTGAACCTTGGCTAATAAGGACCAGATGGTTTTTTATTGATAATATGAGCAAGGAATTAATGCACAGAAGGAAGAATGTGACAATCAGTGATTATAGTGTTTTGGAGCTAGAGCATATCTGTTGTCCAAATTGCAATGCACTTAACCTACCTTAAAAGAGAATTAGCACAAGTGTTGGAAGCAAACCTGCTGTATGTGTGCTCTATTGAGATGATAAGCAAAATAATTGGTAGCTTTTCCATGCAGAGCCCTGTGCCGCTGCAGCTATACTGTTCTCTCTGCCATTTAAAGCTTTCTACTGTGGACTTTAGTGAAAAATAGAGAAGGGGAAAAAGCTTTAATTTTAAAAGAAGAAATAAATATAAACAAATAGAATGTGTTGGTGAGCATGTGGGAAGCACAACTGAGATAGGGAGGAAGTGATCTACAGGAAGGAATGAATGTGGTGAAGGAACAGAGGACCGTTAACCAAAAATGTTATTTCTTCGTGTTTACAACAGAAATCCCAAGTCCTTTAACTCAGGTTCCAAACTGCCTCAGTTCTCCAGTGTACACAGTGGAAGTGATTGCCTGTGTCCTTTTACAGATATAGTAGACAGTGATGTTTAGAAGTGGATTCTGGTTTGCATTTAAATTTTCCAAATGTTGGAGGGTAGAGCTGAAGGAATAATGAAAATAAAAATGTGAACCAGAATACTAATAAAAGGGCATCCACGCTTTTCAAAGCTCAAGTCTGACTGTCTCTACTTCTGATTTTAGGTTCATTAGGACATGTAGCTGATGACCCTGAGCTGAATCTCATTTATATAGTTTGCAGTGTATCAGAAAGACAAGTCCTTTTTTAGAAGAACTCAGTATTCCATTTTCACTTTCCCAGTATGCTATTCTTATCAACACCATCTCTACCTAAGATCTCACTTCGATTTGATATAGGTGACTTGAAAGGAGAAAAGCGGTGGAGAATCTAGCCTAGGGGTGTGAGAATGGCGTTTGGTTCCCATAAAGGGTGACTGAGACTGGAAGTTACTTTCTGGTACAGTTTAGAGCTCCTCTAAATTAAGTAGCCTTGAGCAACCTTGGCATGTTTGGGGGTAAGCTAGGGGAATTTAGAGTATCATAACATGGCACAGCTCACATAATTCCAATTAGCTCAACAAAGTGACTTATTTTGTGCCTTACACTGCTGTTAGCAAGACAGGGATCAGGCAAATAGAGCATGCCAGCGAGTTTCCTATAGACTTCAATACAGACATACACCCTTCACATAAAACAGACAGACAAAGAGACAGTATGGCTACAGAGGGAGAGCATAAGGTTCATTTAGCTGAGAGCAAAATGAATTCTTTGCCTAAGTATTCCCAAAAGAAGGGTACGGCAACATTCCAGAAACTGCAATACACTGTCCTTGGGGAGAAGTGAAATGTTAAAAGGTTTTACCATCATACTAGAGCAGATAATTAGGCAATTATGACTATTAACTTTGACAGAGCACCAGGCTTGAATGCATTAGATTCCTGAATTTTGAAGTGGATAGCTAGAAAAACAGGAGGGTCTTTGGTGTGTGTTTCTGAGAGCTCACTTAAGAAAGGTTAGCACCAAAGACCTAGAGGGTGTGAAAATAATTCCTGCATCTTTGTGAGAAATGAAGACAGATCCTGTAAAAGACATTGAGTAGTAAATTTGTCTTCAGCAAGGGTGTAGGTATTATTAGAAACATTGATAGGAATTGCCTCACAAATCCACTTAGCAGTGTATAATTTTAGCAAGGCAGAATCAAGCTGGTTTCTCAAAACCATTGTTAAGTTTGTTAACTAATCTGATTTCCTCATGTTACTGTGAGGTTTCAGGAGCTTTTTCTGCTCCTGTCAAACAAGAACAAAGTTTCTGGATGCTGAAGTGTGTCCGTAGCAGCTGATTGCTGTGGGGATGTGTGAGGGGTACGTTTCTGCTTTCCCCTAGGGCATATCAAATCAGGAATGCGGGTGATGTCGAAAAGAACAGCCTCAACCAAACTAACACAGTGTAACATAAGCAAGTGGTAGCTGGATGAAGGAGGGAGGAAGACACACGGCTCCATCCAAGCCTGATGCGCGCCACAGAACGGCGCGTGTGGGGGCAGATAAATCTCGGCAAAAGGCAGACACCTTGTGCTATGTGGTTCAAGACAGTTGTTTAAGAAATGTTGCGGGTGAAGACATGTATCTCTTGTGCTAAAAACTCTGCTAAAAATTAGATGCCCAAAACCTCAACATTTTTGGCTTGGCAGCCAAAGCTAAAACTCATGTTCAGTTTACTCACTCTGAGATCCAAATCTTTGAATATGTAGGGTGATTTGAATAGCTGTGATTTGCAGTTGCCTGTAGATATGACTTTGGCAAAATTAAAGAGGGAGATTTATTTAGGTAAAGAAAATGCAAAGTAATAGAAAATTGATGAGATGTAGAGCCAAAGCAAAACTCTACTCCAATTCCTGGGATTAACTAACAATATTTGACATTTCTGATAGATCCTTTCAACTGTTTGTATGTAAGGCTGTGTTCCAGCTTTAGCAGCTTCATGGTAATTTGAATCAGTTGTGAACTGATCTCATTGCTTCTCCCTGTATCTTGGCTCTGTGCGTACTCTTGAGGAAAACTAGGTCAAATTCTACTTCTAGATGGCACCTATTTAAAACAAGCAAGAATTATGCACAATCCAAATGCAAGATTTGGCTCATAGTTATTCAAATGAGCAGTGTGACAGCTGAACAGAAATGTTTTTTCAGCTACAGAAGGAAATCCTATTTTTTACAGTTTTATGAAAAAGCAAAACATTTTTCTTTTCACCTTGGATTTTTTTAAGAAAACTCAAAACAGTTTTCACAGGTGGGAAAGAATTATTTTTACATGGAAGTATTTGTGAGGTGAAAAATAGTTTTGTACGTACATTCACAGGGCACTCTGCAGCCTACATCTGCATGTGTGATGTGCGCTCACTTGAGGTGAGACCATATTATATAACACATTTTCCAACCTAGGCTTGCAGGAAAGAGTTGCAAAAGCATCAGCAGTGCCCAGTATGGGATTTAGCACACACATATAAGGGAGGTTTGTGGCTTTCAGCTGCGTCATTGTACATATGCATTTGAGTACAGGAGCTACAGATCTAAAAGTTTGCAAAGCATCAGAGCAAATGAAAAGAGACATTGACGCTCTGGAACAGGACTGAAAGGATGTGCCTTGCAATAGCCTACTTGCAGAATCATCAAGTTTACTCTGTGTAAGCCCGACTGACTTCGATCTTTTATCCTTTGCTGAGTCCTGCACTGAGTTGTGGGCTACTTTGTTAGTAAAAATGTAAAAACACGGGGAGTACATGCTCTGAGAAGCAGAAAACCTGGATTCTGGTCTCAGGTTATCTACAGACCTAATATATACTGTCTTAAGCAGATCTCTGTCCCTTTCTATATATCACTTTTCTAAGTAGGAGATTTTTTTTTTCTTCATTGAAACTATATTAAGATCCATGGATAAAAACATGTCAATGCTAAGCATTTTTGCTATTGTATTGTAACTAAGGCAACTAAATTGAAAAAAATCCAACTTATAAAGCACAGAGATTTATGAAGGGGCTTCACGTCACATGTGTAACTGCAAACATTGCAATCAATTTTAAACAAGAGGACATTATACAGAAAAGAGAATTTACCAGCCAGCTTACTTTGGCTATTTGATTAGCTAATAATGACAGTTCTTGATTTCATTGATATATATATATATATTATTTTTAATTGAGAAGTTATATTCTTTGAGTCCAGCTCTGCCTTTTGTAGCTATATCTAGATGGACCCATGCAAATGGGCATAGGCTCCTTTGTCTGGGCTCTCACTTGATGAGACTGCCCCAGTCCTAAACCTGTCATGACAAGTAGAATGAGCAGGTCTGGGCTCTTGAGGTTGTAGGCCTTTTGAAACAGGATCTGGCTTATGGTACTTTGAGGCAATGCAGAATGCATGTTGATCTCTCCAGTATGAAGGCATCACCCTCACCAACCTGTTTCTGGTCACATAACTTTTAGTTCTTAAAAAACAAAATCGGGTAGAAACAGAAAAAGTTACACTAAGAGAAATTCTCATAGTTAAAGCCAGGGAATTGATTTCCTCCCATAGATTCCAGATAATAGATCAATATCTCATTCATGGATTCTAAACCAACTGAGCCTAGATTTTGGTTCTGAGTGTTTCTTATGAAAATCATGGTGTAATCTGATTTGCATTTCTCCTCCTGTTAAATCTATTCATATCATGGTCATTATTAATCAAGAACGATTTCCACACTTTGTCCTGTGATAATGCAATCAGAAAATGATTTATATTTTGCTGGAACTGAATTCTGAATTCACTTACTGCTTTTACATACTCACTTGCATTGCCTACCCCATGTCTGATTAAATTGGAGACAAAAGCTTGTAAAAGCTGTTCTGTTGCAGTAAATCACCAGAAGAAAAAAAAAAAAAAAAAAAAAAAAAAGAGTGACTTGAGTATAAATCCAGGAATCCTCCAGTGTAGAACAGCATCATGCAGAACTAATTCTTGCACCTGATATGGACTAGGCCTTCTTATGCGCTGTTTTACATTCTCTGCTTGTTTTCCTGTTGATCAAGATTGTAAATTTTATCTGTGTGTAACAAGTGAATTCTCTGTTGTTGCTGATGTAGCAGTGTGAATTAGCGGAGGATTGAGCGCACTGTATCCTCGAACACCTGTGGTGTTTCTACACTAGCACGTAATGCGAGGTAGTGCTGCAGTCTGCAACAGTCAGGGCAATGAAATGCTAAAGCCTTACCCAAAAGCTGGGAGGTGAGCAATGTTTTGAAGGGTGTATCGTGGTGCTCCTCAGGAGTCTTCTGAACACAGCTTTATCTTGTCGGTATTGTGAGGATCAGTCAGTTGTTCTCTTAAACATATTCCTCTCTATTAGTTCACTTCTTTGTGCCCTTTTATACCCTCAGGTCACTGTACGGGGGCTTGATGCACATTTTTCAGGTGATCTTATGTCAGCCTCACAAATTTAACTCACCCGTTTGTCCAAAGGAAGAATATGTACAGTATATTTTTTCCTTCTTATGTTTTAATTTTTGTAGTTATAAGGGACTTTTTCACTTAAAGTACTATATGTACATAAAAATGAAGCGGAAAAAACCCCTCAGGTTTTCCTTTTAGAGGGGAAAATAGGGAAATCTGAAATCTTTGCCTTCATTAGAAATGCATATACACTGCAGAAAATGTGCTTTCAAGAATACTTAAGGTTTTGTTTAAGTCTTAAAAGAGAAAATATGATGTCTTGGTTGAAAACACTGGCGGGCAGTCATGCTTTTCACCATTTTACCTGAAATATTGTTTTGAAGACAGTTGCTAGGTCTCACTTATGAAGGGGTAAATGCATGCAGGGATGATGACAAGCAAAAATCCCCAAAGGGGAAGATGAAAAATGAGTGTGCCTAGTTTACATTGTTTCTTCTATTGCAAAATCCTAGCTGAGAGACCGTCATTGGTTGTTGGATGAGATAAGGAGTGTTGAAAACTTTAGTTGATTATGTCTCCCTCCACTATCTGTTGTCTTTGTGACACGGGATCTATAACAATAGATGTTCAAAAGGGGCCAATATCAGTCTGAGAAAACTAAAATATGTTGCTTAAAAAGCACGTTTCCACATAACTTTGTTATATAGCTTCCACATTAAAATATGTAAGTTGATTATGACTGTGTGGGTGTTGTAAAATATGCCTTTCTAAACCACCTACAGGTGGTAATATATCACCCATGTCTCCAGGTCTCTCGAGAATTTCACTAATTACTTTTCCAGAAATATACAGAAGGTCAGTTGTCTGCTACCTTTTATTACTACTTACTCCAGCAACAAGTTCAAATAGTTGTCTGGAAAAGGAGGGGGAAAATGAGTAAAGAACTTTAAAACCTGGAGGGAAATATGCTTTTTAAGTATTTGATCCACGGTTCAAAATGTAAGCCATAAATGCTGCAGGAAACAATATGGAAAATATGGTAATTGAGAGAAAATGAGAAAAGACAGGCTGGGGGGTGAAGGGGGGAAAAAACTCAGTTTTGCCTCCAGTCATCCTACATAGTATGTAATAACTTGTTTGTGTAGTGGATAGGCAAATCTAGCAATAAAGTGTTGCTATTTGTGGTAATGTGTATGGCTCGTGACAGAAGATACGAAATTTCTATTGTTACACAAATTCTGCTTCAGAATGGTTTGATATTTTCTAGATTTACCTTTGCAAGTTGAAAGCACACCCAGGTACTGATCCACCTTGTTTTTTTGTTGGTGGTAGTGGTGGTGGGTTTTTTTTTTTCACTTTAATAGCAGTATATGCAAAGCTAGTTCACACATAGCACTGGGCCACTGTCAGCGTGGCAGTAGGAGACATCCCAGGAGCAATGCGCGCAGCAGTAAGTGCCTTCCTCTCTTGAACAGCACGGGCTGCAAGGGAGCAGTGCCTGCAGTGTCTCTTGTTGCAGGAAGCCTCGGAGGGAGCTGATCTGCTACCCTGCAAGCTGCTGCCTGCCCAGCTTGTCCTGGGGCTGCTGAGTTCTGGGGTGGCAGCTCGGGGATGACTCCTTTGCCCGGGAAGGGCCATCCCCCAGGTCTCAACTTTGCCACTTCGCCCATGCATTGCTGAGCACCCCACAGAGCTGTTTATATAAACTAGGGTTTGCAGGTGAATTCTACAGCTTCTCAGATGGTTTCTGTTTAAGTATCAGGGCTACTACATTGATCTTAAATCTGTATATAGGACATCATAACAAAATCTTCATTATTTGTTAAACCACACTTTAAAGCTCTGCACTACATGGAGCTTAAGTAGAGGAATGATTCTGCAAACATTGTCAACCTGTAGATTGGATTAACAAACCTATGGATAGTTATCACTGGGGTAAATCCTATCCATATGAATGGGTCTCTAATGTAATAAACATAACACACTGGAGCCTTAGCTGATATAAATGAGACTGGTGGTTCTGCTGATTTACACCAGCTGAACGCTCACCCATATGTTCAGTAGTAAATATTTGCAAGATCAGCCCATAAATAATATTTTATTTGCAAGCGAACATGGACACGACCATCCAGACTCTAAATGAAGCTTAACACATGAATACAGAAAAGGTTTCTCCTGCAGAGGCAAATATGGAAATGTATTTTTGAAAACAAGTTAATGTCATTGCCAGCTCCCTTTCTCTGTCTTTTCCTGTCAGGCTGCACCATCAGTTTATCTTCAGTATAAAAAGAAACTCCTGTGAGTTTAGTCTGCCTACTTTGACTTCTCCGAGAAATCTAACACTTGTGCCTGTTTAACTCAGTATCACTTAGCATGGATGTAGTTTCCAAAGGAGGGATGCAGAATTGCAGTGGGAGCACTGACTCCTTATCCGTGTCATCTGTCAGACGTTGTTACAGCTCCTGTCTCCTTCTGCCCGGAACGATGGTACAGCAGGAGGTGGAAAGAGGGAACAAACGGGCACAAACGCGCAGCATCCGTGTGGGTGGGAGATCCTCCTACTCATGCAGGGCCCGGAGAGGTGTATCCATGACGCCCGTGTTCCTCACGTTGCCTTCAGCATCACGCGAGGTCTCATCATGGGAGCTCAGCTGAAACGTGGGCAGTATCAGTTGAGCCCTAATAGCTAAGATAGCAGCTATTGGGAATTGGAAATGACTTGGGTAGTTCACTTAACTAGCTTGCTCTCTTATTCTGAAATTATTTTCAGGCTTTGTGCTTGCAAAAATGTGACCAGTTCAGCAGTGTTACAGAGGCTGCAAATTGTCAGTCAAAGCAGAGTTCAAGGGTACAAAGTGATTTTGTTTTCTTAATATCTAACTAAAGGCACTGCAACAACTATTTAAATATTACCTATTTAAATAGTTGGCATAGCGTGTCAGCTTGGTATTTATTTTGATATTTTTTCAAAATCCTTTTTTTTAGTTTTTAAAATTTTCTGTAGAAATTATAAATGGAGTCAAATTAACACCAATATTGAAAAAGAAAATAAAGATTCCAGAGGCTTCCTGATAAAAGAGGAGATAGAACCACACAAGATGGTTGAAGGCACATGGGATATGCCCTCAGGCAGAGCAAGGTAGAGGAACCAAAGCTTCCTCTGAAACCTTCTTTTCCACAGTTAATTTCTTTAAAAATACAACATTCATTGCATCTTTGGGGATTTAAGTTGAGACTGGATACATAATTGCAGGATACTATATTGATCTTAACCTCCCTTGTTCCAGAACTTTTGATTTCTATACTCTGGCATTAAATGCTTCATATTCTTCAGCATATATTTAGTATGTACTTCGTTTTGGTTTAGGTTTCCAAGGTCTGCTTTACCATTTTCTTGTCCCCTGTGTAGGCTTTTGTATGTGTGTGAAGGAGGAGGAAAACAGATAGGCATAAAGTCTTTCCATGCCGATCTGACTGTATTGTAACTCTTTCAGTATAAATGTAAATTGACTCCATGATTTGGAAGATAATACAAAATTCAAGGGCAGTGGCCCAATTCTTATTTAAATTTGAGCTATTTTATATTACTTGGCAGTAAAGAAGCTTTAAATTAGGTGCAAATAATTTCTTCTCTTTAAGCTATATTGGCATAAAATATGTAAAAAAAAAATGTAAATGACAATGCATACAGTGATATTAAAATATGAATAAAATTCATCAAATTTATGATTTTTATTAAATATAATAGCATAGAACAAAATACCTCTCTGGTTTTCCTCTTTTCCCCACCCTTAAAATATGCTTTTTCTAAATTTTACGACACTAGTGAAAGAAAGGGGAGTTTCGCTCCTACAGAGGCCAGTGAAGACCAGTGGCTACATACTGGTAGCTTTGTTTCTCGTGTTCTTTCTTTTGCTGAAGAAATGTATTTTGCTGTACTTGTGGAATCGTGCAGGGAGATGCTAGCTCGTGTGTTGTGTTCTTGGTCTGCACATGGGAAGAAGTCTACAGTATTCGTCATGGTGTTGAGGGGTTTACAGTTGGACTCGCTGATCTTGAAGGTCTTCTCCAACCATAATGATTCTCTGGTTCTTTGATACAGTTACTGAGGAGCAATTCAGAACTATGTGGGCATGGATATGCAAATAAGATGAAGTTCATTTGCATAGTCTAATAAATGTGCTAGTAAATGTAGAAAGCTTGTACACATGCCTAATATGGCAACCAAGTATTTCCAGAAACCTGAGCCCATTCAGATTAAGATGCATCCTCCTACAGTTAATAAGAAGTGTTGTGGTTTTTCTACTAACTAATGTGACTCCAGAGTACTAGCTAAATGTTATAGACTAAAGCTGATTTCATTTCTCCTGATTCACTGAGCAGCCATCAGATGGTTATCTGTGCTGTAGTTAAAATTTGTAAGTGAACTATTTTCAAAGTGAAAATATCAAAGGGTTTCCACAGCCTTCAGAGATCTAAACTTCAAGTATTATTTTATTTTTTCTAGCCTTGAAGTGGATCCAGAGCCTCAGTTGTTAACTTGAAACTGGTTTCTATAGTTCAGAAATATTTCTGAAATTTTACATGGTAATAAAAATGTCTTGAAACCTCAAATATTAAAAAAAAAATTATTAGTCTGGACCAAATACAAAACCTTATGCTATATGCTGCAAATGGTGTCTTCAATTCGAAGTGTTACAGTATACTATTATGTGTAGCATTTAATTAAAATGATTGCATTCATTAGAATCAAAGAGGTTGCAGATGGAAAAACTTTTATCGCGGAGTACATCTCCCTGGTAAAACTGAAACATATTATGTAACAACAAGGTGGTCCACATTATTTTGTACTGCATCTGAGATTAAAAGAAAAATTACATTGTAATAGTTGATATGTTAATAATGTTGCTGCACTTGGTTACCATGTCTGTTAACATGTGTGGGTTGGGTTGGTTTTAACAAACTGCCAGTGTGAAAAAAAAATGTTGTTCAGCAACAACAACTACATTTCATCATGTTCATTTTGCAAATGTTTGGCTCCAAATAGCATCTCTACAGATATCATCAAAGAAATGTATATTCAGTTACATACCTCAAAGACGGTCCTGGGCTACAATATCAGTATCAAAAATCAGTCTCTTTTGAAGTATATGGATTTTAGATCTTTTGCTTTCGTTAAGGCCTCAGCAAAAAGTAAAAATGTTAAAGTATAGATTCAAATATTTTTCATCAGATAGCCTATATATTTATTCCTTGATATTCTTTTATCAACTGAATGTATTTTAAGTAGAAAACTGTATAACATAAAGTGCAGCATAAGTAAAAGATTAATGTCATACCATATTTTATCATAGCTATTCCTAGAGGTATACAGGTCATTTGTGGCCAAATCCCTCTCTCTGGTGTATCAACACCAAAGAAACTTCACTCAGTCAATTCGCTTGCTTCATATTTACCCTCAGCATGGGCCTGAGAAGAGAGGGTGAACCTTTCACACTTTGCATTACATTTTGTAATTGCAATTTATAACACAATACTTTGCAGTACATAAATATTTTTTGGAAATAAACATTTCTTACACACACAAAATATTCCCCATGATAAATTAAAATGGGTAAGAAAAGTTCACCATGTCTTAAAGTAAGAATGTGCCTGTAGGGCCTAGTTTTGTGGCGCTGCATGAGCAGGGGGACAGTGGCTGCATCCTGGCTGGGTGGCCTCAGCCTGGGGCTTGTTCCTCGGTGGCTCCTGTGCTCCGCTGCTGCTTGTGCCCCATCTGGATGGGACTGTCCGTTGGTGAAGAGGGTGCCCTTCAGGAGTCCCAGATTTGCTCTGCCTGTGCTGCTGCTTAGGCCACATGGAAATACTAATTTAATATTAAAATGCTTCCAGATCTCTTATTTTAGGTATAAGCAAAATATTATTTAACTGGAACAAGAGTACACAAATTTATTTGTGTTGAGCTGCGGTGCTTGTTTTGTTGGGGATCCAAAGTAATGGTGTGTGAGGGCAGGTTTCCTGCAGGGCATATAATGTGCAGGAAGGTGCTAGTGGAGCTCGCTTTGTTACTGTGGAATTTACCTATGTCACGCTGGAGAGGCTGGCGCCAGGGAGAGATTACACACGCTGTTTGAAGAAAAGAAAAGGTAATACGTTTTGCAAATAACACCTCTCTGTAGGGGGGTTTAAGTGCATCCTACATATAACACAAACCCAAAGTAACTTTTCTTATCTTTGTGGGCAATGTAAAAGTGAGCAGAGGAGACCAAGCGGAGGAGAGTGTGGAAGAAAAGTGTATGGAGGGAATAAACATATTCTATGAAATTAAACCCAATGCAATTGAAGCTGCAGGGAAAATCACCAGTTAAAATATAATAAACAGTCTTGAAGGCTTTAAATTCCCACAGGAAGGAATTGTTCTGTTAGAGGAATTCAGTATTATTAAGTGGAATTCACCCGACAGGGCAGGAAATCCCCTGCAGGACAAGCAGGAGTGTAGAGCTCAGGGCTGCGTGCTGAACTTCCAGCTAGCACTTTTCTGCTGAAAAGAAGGGGAAAATGAGGCAACCTCAACTCTCATTACCTGCGTGGGCTGCGCATCCTGCTCTTGCGCTCATTAGTGGGCTTGTCACCTGCTAAACTTGGTGTAGTTAGAAGTGTTTCCTTCTTACTGAACAAAACGAAGAAAGAAAAGGCCCCGCTCAGAAAATATAGAAAATAATATAGAAAATAAGAAATAGAGCAGGCCCTTGGGAAAGGATGAGATTCTGTGTGGAGCTGTGGTACAGCCCCAGCCTTCAACCTCATCAGAAGGGAGGCCAAACTGGGCTTTTGGGCTTGCTGGCCTCTACCCCTGAGAGGGTCATCAGTGCTTCATGTAATGATAGCAGCTAGGACGTGTGTCATACATACCTGTATCTGCATGGTGTTTGTTTCTTAGTACATGTAATGGTATTACTACTGGTAAAGGAAACTGTCAGAGATGTAGAAATGACAGGGTAAAAAGGTCCCAGTAGAAGCAAGGGGATCTGCAGCAGGAAAAAACAAAGGCCAGAGAAAACATCTGTTACGAACAGTAATGCAGGGGCTGGAGAAAGCGGCGTGGGAGGAAGATGCGCATATGCCTTGCTGCCAAGCATGCTGGAGAGAAGTCCATGTGCTGGATCTCAACCCCAAATATAGTCTGCCCCAAAACTGCGCAGGCTGCCCTGACAGCAGAAAAGATCAGCAGAAAGCAAGCAGGTTGAGGAATGGTGCTTCAGAGAGCTGACTGGCAAAGCCTCAGGCAGGTGCCTTCAGAGCTGCTTAAACACAAATTAAGTGCACGTCTGTAGAAGGACTTCGGAAGGTTAAGGCAATTCATCTGAAATTGATACAGCCATGTGGATTATCTCATTGTAGAGTAAAGCAGCCATAAAGATTAGCCACCTTTCACACAAGAGTGGGAAACTTGTATCTTATGCAGACCCTCTCCATAGTTTCGGCTGAGCTGCCTTTCCCGAGCGGCCTGTCGTCACAAGTTACACTGCGAGTGTAACTTGCACTTTCAAGGCACTCCTGGAGGAAGTGTCACAGGTAGCAATGTGACAGGCATAAAGTGTATGCAAATTGCCCAATTAGATGTAACCTGCTATTGAAGAAACAGTTGCAACAGCAAGAAAATGCAGAACAAGCCATCATGCAATATAGGGATGCCAATTCAACATCTCTCCTAAATATATATATATATTATATTTTTCTGTTTATTTATTGGAGCACTGAAAATCTTCAGAATGTCATGAAACATGCGACTCTGAAACATAAAGTACCCTCTCTAATAAGGTGTGATGGATAGGAATGTAGATAGGATGTGTGTCTTTATTTCCTAGCTCCCGTGACACAGAGGAAAGAGGGATTAGTTATAGATTTTCACCCTGAACTGAGGCTCAAGTCAGTGTCACTTTAGTGAAGATGATGCCCTATCTGCTTTTTCATCAGTATGGTTCTGAAAGCAATGTCTGACCATGTGAGTGTGTTTGAAAATTAAGTCACTGCTCTCTATATAATAATGAATGTAAGTGTATTAGTTTATAAGTGCTTCTGTCTCTCCCAGGTTTCCTTCGGATATCAGAGGGAAATGGCGACAGTCAGCAGACTTCTAAGGATGTGGAGCAGCATTTGGTTTCAGAGTGAGTATCTTTATTCTATTTCGTCTAGCAAGTTGCAGCGAGATTTATCTCCTGTGCTGTGGCCATCAGAAACAGTATGTAAATGCGTTCCTGTCCTGCTCCGAAAAAACATCACCACCCGCTTGTGAGAGGAGCAAACTGTGCTTTCTCTGGGAAGAATCTTTCCTAATTCTTATATTATATTCACCACTCTGGTGGCTGGCCACTTTCCAGAAGTGAATTAAGTGTTGCAACTGAAATCTATCATGTGCAGTTCTCCTTTTCTTTTTTCCTTTTCACCAGTATCTCTTTGAGAAACACGTACAGGGCTTATCTTCACTATCATCACGTGCTGATGGGCTGTCAGAAAAGATTCATAGATTCATACAGAAGATGGATGAGGCGCACTGGTGTGTCTTCTAGTGTTCGGAAGTCTCACTGATGTATCTTGCTCACATACTTAGGGTTAAACTGGTTCCTAAATTTGGAACCAAGAAGGAATTTTCCTACTAATCAGGCTGCTCAGGACAGATGTGGGTTTTTAATATGCTTGGCTTGCTGAAGAACAGGAGGTGAGGTCCTCTTCCTAGAGTCACCTAGCATTCACTGGGTAGGTGCCTTTCTGCCATGGGAATATAGAATACCTTTTATCTGCATCTCCTTTCCTTTAGCGCATCATAGATTAAGTCTTTTTGGCTTTTAAGATACCAATCTTAAATTTGTCACAAGGTGTGGGGAAGAAGTTAGTGGTGTGCTGATGTGGAGCATTTGTTCCACCACTTCTTCCAGACGAAATGTCTATTATTGCATGATTCTCTGAGGTCTGAGGGGGCTACTTGATGATCTGTGTGACCTCTTCTGATCTTATTATAATCGTTGTTTCTGTCAGCTTTTCCATACATTCTAACGGTTGCTACGGAGACATCATAGTCTCGCTTCGCTGTTAAGTGGGAGGGAGAGTGCCAAGGCAGCATCTCTGTCTCCCTCTTGTTCTCACCTTTCTCCCCCTCTCTCGCTTCGTGGCCCTCCTGGAAGCACGTCAGCTCCTTTCCTTCATCTCCGGGAGAAGCACGATGTCATCTTTGCTTGGGCTTGCAGGATGCTGGAGCCGTGAATGCTCCTGGAAGCAGCATGGTTGAACACCAGGCTTCCCATTGAGCTTTGCTCTCGTGGAGCTCCCCTTGCTGGCCACTGGGCACCAGGAAGCCTGGACTCCATATTCTGTTCCCCACACCAATAATAAGTGACTCTTGAACAGAATAGTACTAGAATTTTTATGATTAATTCAGAATGAGAAAATCAGATGCTTTTAAACATTGCACATTAAGTGTTGCTTCCAGGGGATGGGTATGGAGTGCATTCAAATTTGTTTTTATTGTCTGTTTCATAAATTATATTTCTTTGCAGGATAAATTGAGAGGATTAGGTGTGGAATTGTCTGTAATTAACTGGGTGCTAGCTACTTAGGAGGGCACACGCAGCCTGCGTTATTAGACAGTGTTGTGTCAGATTTAATGGATGTCATTACAGAAGTACCTCAGGGATCTGTCCTTGGACCATTGTTATTTATGGTCTCTATAAATGAACTGACAAGTCAATGCACTGAGTGCAATGTTCATTTTTATTTTGATGACACAGTCACGTCCTGAGCTCCTAGTTGCTAACTGAACTTGAAATTGCCCTGTGTGAATTTTGAGGCCTCAGCAATGGTTAATTCTCAATGAAGTTGTTCGCAGCAGTGCTAAGGCAGATATCCTGACTAGAGCAATGCCATGTAGGTCAGGTCCACTGTTAGTATTAAGCAGCTCTAAAACCTTCCACAGGGAGAGAGAGAGAAAGACAATTACTAATCCCCTATTTTATTGAAATTGGACGAGTTTTGCTTTTCACATAGTGCTTTTTGGGAAGAATTTCTAATTTTCTGTAATATTTGATCTATCTCATTGGTTGTTTGAAGTATATATAACTGCTAAGTAGAGATGTGCAAAAGAATTCAGAAATCAATTAGCAGAAACATGCATCTATTTACATCATGCTGGTTTGTGAATTTCTGTTCATTTAGTGCTTTGGAGATTTGTGTGTGTGTGTGTGTGTGTTGTTTTTTATATATATTTTTTTAAGAAATAAAATCAGTGTGCTCCTTTTTCAGATATCTTTGCAAATCTCTCCATGCTGGAAATCTGCTTTTGATAGTGAAAATTGCTTTTCATTTAATGACAGAGATATGACTTGTATGGATCATTTGCTAACATATCATCTTTTGGGAGAAAAAAAACCCTAGAGGTTGGGCCCAGATTCTGCCCTTGGGTTTGGATTAAGATTACCCTGGGGGAAGGAGGCAAGTTCCAACAAGTCTTTATTTCCGCCTATAAATTGAACTACAAGGCACCAGAGACAAAATGAGGAAGCTGAGCTAGTGCTGCTGCTCTGGAAAATTGTGTTAGTGGCTCTGATAAAATTGAGGGTCTGACATGGCAAACGGAATTTAGTGTACAATGAAAATGACAGAGGAGACTGGGTCAGAAGGTGATTCATTCAATAGCAAGTAATCATCAGACTATCATCATAAGTTGCCTGTCCATAAGCAAATGAAAAACGACTGGTTGTTTCTTTTGTTGGCTCTGCTCCGCCTGTTTGTGTGGCCATCGGTCAGAATCCCGAGCGCGAGGGACAATGGGGGACGGGAAGGTGCTGTCCCTATGTCCCCTCTTTGGCGTGTGCGTCGCGTGGATGAGCAGCCCCCATGCCAGGGGCACCTGGGAGGAAGGTGAGGAAGACAGCAGCGCACTGGCCGTGCCTCTTCCCGTGGGCCTCACTGCGCTCCTGTGCGCGCGCACGTGCATGCCCGTCAGCGAGCGCGCTGGAAGAGCTGCCCGCCTGCCGGGGCTGTCTTCTTGCCTCTGACTCTCACAAGCCTCAGCAAGGCAGCTTTCAGTTTTGCTGGATTTCAGCACTTCAGCTTCCAAGCCAGAAACGAAAGCACTAAATTAACAGGCGGTGCCTGTCCTGCAACAAAGCAAGGGCCTCCCCTTCATCTCCGCGCTGGTAGAGAAATATTCTCAGAATGCAGGTACAGTCTTCCTTAGGCTTTACTCAGGCAAACCCATTCTCCAGATTTTAAGTTTCCAAGGTCCTAAATGATGTCACTGTTTAAAAGATATATTGTCCTGATTCATTTTCCTGTGCCTGTTTAACCTCAGTGTAAGCCTGACCTTTTAAGTCACCAGTGCAGTCAATAGGTCCAGTTCCCTGCAAGAATATGATTTACTGTTGAGTTAATGATATGTATCCATTGTATCAATGCAATACATCATTGCACCCTTTTGGAAAAGCCAAAAAAAGGAATGTATGAACAGGATGTCTTTTACTTAAAACAAAAAGAAAAAAAAGAAAAAACTTTCAAAGGATTATTGAGTTGCTTAGCTGGTTCTCCTGGATTTTTGCTACAAGCTGGCCTTCCAGTATCTACAGTAAAGACTGAAACTGGAAACAATTCCTTCTTTTGAGTTCCAAATGGATGCAATAGACTTTTCCCTAAGCTTAATCAGTAAATACTATAATATCCTGCAAACACGGCTCATATGGTTATTTAAAGCAGAACTATGGTTGTTTTAATATCGTTATTGTAGCCATACATTTTGTTTTTATGAGTTTTTATATAACACTATTACTTATATGCTAATCTTAAGGATATTGTTATAATTTGTTTTATGTGTTAAGTATTATGGAGGCAGTTGCTAGTATCACTATAGTTAAGGGTCTTATGAGCATCACATCTGATAAACAATTCCATGCTGCTAGAAGCCCAGTGAAATGGTTATACCCAGGGATACAAATCACCTTTGCAGACAATTTACATACATTTTCTTCAAGCAAGGAAACTATCTAAAGCATAGAAACTATCTGTCAGAAGATTTGCAGTTCTCTAATACATACGCTTGCAAAATTCCCAGGCTACTAGACAAAAATATGCCTACCAGGATGGTCAGAGGCAGATTCTTCATGGTTGCTTTGTCTTGCCTTTTATCAAACATGTCATTTGATTCCTTTTTGTCTAAGTCCCACGGAAGGGCCATGAAGCTCTGTGCAGATTTTAAGGTTCCTTGTTTTCTTTCTGGGCCATGCTCCCTGCTTTATTTTATTTGTCTCAAGTTCTAAAAGCAAAGTGATACATTTCCTTTGAGAGGGACACTCAGAGGCAGCAGTGACAACTCGCTTTTCTAGACAAACTCCTACAGGGGCATTAATGCCAGTAAGCCCAGCGACAGGAATACATTCCTTATCCTAGACATTAATGACATATGAGTTTTGTCAAGTGTTGCCATCAGGCTCACTGGGGACCCATGTGACAATGACTTCTTAATTTTTGCTTGTGTTTCTGGAAGTGACAACATGGATTTCTGTTTTCCTTTGCTGCTTGGAGTTCAACGAGGCAAACTTAAAGGATTTGTTGCTTATTCTGACTGTCTGAGAATTTTTTTCTTGTGAGCATTATTTGTTACTGAGAACTTCCTTAAAAAGATGGCAGACCTCGAGTCCTTGCACACAAAAAAATAAAAATAAAAAACGCTCATCTGTTGAAGTACAGGCAGCAAAATTTTGCAGATTTAGGGCTTGTTTCGAAGACTGTCTTCATCAAGAGAAGGCAGAGTGCTTCACTGCCAGTGCTCTAATATTAAACTATGGAGTTTTTTTCTTGCTGAGGAAGTCTGTATGTAAATGATGCATTTTCAACACCAGCACATGACCACTCCTTTGGGCAAATGATTCAAATTCCTGTAGCCAAGCGAACATTAAATCATGCTGCCCCATGCTAGTGTGCTGAGCTAACAGTTAAAAGGCATGAGAGGAACGATGAACAGTGCTAATTCCACCCATGGTCATGTTTGGAAGGCTGTCCGGCCTTGAAAACATTTGCCGGACCAAGAAGTGTTGAAATAAGTAGAAAATCATCCTGACAGGCTTTAGACATGGAAGAATCAACGGGACAGATCTGGTTGCCAGAACTGTTAACACTGGCATGGCTATTGTGGAAGTTTAATTTTGAAGACTTAAGCACCAAACTAAACTAAGGGCTTCCAGGGCGATGCACCAGCTGAGAGGAGGCTTGAGGATTACAGTTGCATTCTAAGAAATCATCACCTATAGAAAGTGGCAGTTTCACATTCGTATCCTGCCCAGTCCCCCTAGGAACACAGCACTGGGTTTTTAGGCACAAGGCACTATATACACTGTGGGGTCCTAATAGTTTCAATGATATCGAAACATCTGTGTGTGAATCTCTGAAAGGAAATTAAATTGAATTATAATTATCACAGTCATTTATGCCCTAAATTAGCTGTTTCTAGCTGCTTCACAGAGAGGTCAACAAGCCATTGGACTATATCGTAACCGGCAGTAAGTGCCTTACCAGGGTAAATGATAATTGCTGCAATATCTGGAGCCTGCAGACAAGAGGGCAATGATACCGCATAGCTGGCATCTATTTTTTTCCCTAGGAGAGGATCCACAGAAATAGTGGTAGTAGGAGATCTCTATAGTAAAGTGACAGAACATAACAGACCCATTATGATACATTTAGCGTTTGAGACAGAGCACAGATTCCACTTGCTTTTTAAAGACAAAAAAATGATATGGTTTTGTTAGAAATTTTGTTGGTCTTCTCTGAAATACTGTCTCACTGAGCCAGACACAAAGCAAGACAAGCTTTCTAAATGAGTACAGGTACCAAGGGAATAGTTTCCCTAGTGATGATCCCCATATGTATTAAGCGCCCAGCTCAAATTTATTATACAAGCTAGACAGAGACTGCATGCTGAAGTACCTAGATTATTACTTTTGGACAGTTTGTAACATTTTTACATCTCTCTGATGAAAACACTTGCCAAAAGACAGCTCTTCATCGGAAGAACTATGCTATTGCTAAGTAAAATATCTGCCTGTTGTAACTTGGGAAGGCAGGAATCTAAAATACTGATACTATGTAAAACAGCCCTGTCACCCATATGACATGGATGCCACTACATGTTCTCCACTGATGATTGATGTGACAAACTCCATATGTTAGAAGGAGGCTGAGGAAAATCTCTTTTTTTTTTCCCCCCCAGATGGAAAAAATATGTAACTGTGGTATACAAACACTCTTTGCAGAGTTTCTCTGTTTCCTCAGCAGTAATAACGTATCTAAAAATAAGACTTGGATTTAAAGCAAGAAAAATATCATAGCCTACTGCCACTCTATTTCTCTGCACAAAAGAAATGTAGACATTTAAAGGTGTCAAGGGAAAGTAGATTTTTATTTATGGTGGCCATGCATATTATTATTCAGTACAATTATCTGGAGAGAAAATAAAGCAGAGTACTTAAGGTGTTCCTTTCCAAATAATTAACAAAAATATTTCAAACATGTACGCAAGGAATGGCAGATAATTCGTCTGTGCTTATTTAAGGAAATGGCTCTCAGTTTAGCCACATGTTTTTGTGACTGCACCTTAAGGGAACGTAATAATTAAAGGAAAGCAAAATAATTGCAATTGTTAGCTATTAATATTTTATTATTACTGAAAGAAATAACAGAACACAAGATAGGCAAAACACCATGTAGTTAAGCAGTCAACAGTGATTTCAGTTATAGGGTCTCAGGTTTTGCATCTTTTTAATCTTTCAAAAGAGATTTTACCTGGTGGGGGCACTGTTCCTAGACAAGGCTGTATTTCTGCCAAACTCACAGATTTCTAAAATAGCTTATATTTGGGCAAAGAAATGCCATTCAGGAGGTGATGAACAGTAGGTTATCAATTTTTATGCTATCAATTTGTAAGATATCAATTTATAAGTGGGCAGAAATATATGATAACTAAGCCTTTAAAGCTGAAAAATATTCAACTCAGTTCAAAGAAAACATTCTAAGAAAATTTTGAGATAGCTGAATTGATGAACATTAAGGCATTGTGCATTTCAGTTAAATCCCAATGTTTCTATCTGTGCAGCAAGATGAGCTGATCAACGCTCATTTGGTTCCATTTGATTCATTGAATAGAGACATCTCACAGTTCACACAATAGTATTATTGTGCAGCTGTATTTTCAAGCACTATCATAAAGAAAGCTTTTTTTTAAGCATTCAAGAGACAGCAAAGGTTTTTATCTTCTCAGAAAAAAAATGTAGTTCTGAAACATTTTTTTCAGCTATAAACATTCTCCATAGTATTGGAGAGAGTATCTGAGAGTGTAGAACATTTATAATGAGTTTCAAGAATTCTTTGTTATAAGTTTAAAGCAAAAGGTTTACAAAAAGAGAAGTACTGCTGATTTAAAATAATGATAACACAAATTCATTGACAGTCATCTTTGGAATAGCTTCAATATAAATAACATGTATGCTGTTTTACATACTCTTGCTGTTTAACATACTCTTGCTTTCTTCTGAAACAGAAATGATTTAAAGAATTGTTTTCTGTAAATAAAGATCACAATCACAACAGCTGCTCCTTGTAGAAGATAATGTTTTGATCTTTCAGAAGGTATCTTTGTGGATTGTTTGTCCATAGCCAAAGTTTTCTTGTTTGACAATTCATAACATGTTTATAGTTTGGAGTGAAAGACTACCGTCAAGTAGTCTGCACAGAGCATGAGTGTTAGTAACACTTAAGTACATTCTCTCAAAAGAAAATAGTACAAAAAGTTAACGTATTGAGCAAGTTAGGAAGATGTTTAATAGATTCTGTATAAGCACTGTTGAAAGTGTTAAGGTTTCATATAATCGATGTATTTATTTAATAGTTCTACTGCTTGTCATTTCTTAGCAAACAGTATTCTTCTCTGGGAATTTCCTTCACTCTGGGAATTTCCAAACCTTCATTAAACTAAGCAAGCAAGCTCTTACTATAAACATATAAAATCTACTATCTACGAATGATCACAAGAATGAAAGTAATTGCATGCATTATCTTAAAATTAAGGATAGGTAAAATTCTAATAACCTCAGAGTAGAACAGGAAGTGAGAATGTATCATCTACATCAAGAGGCTGTGCGATTTGGTGTGAAAATGATTGTTAGATACTGACTCTGAATTACCCATGCCTTCTCCCATTTGGTGATACAAATAGTTCTGTGCTTTTGTTCCTTTGTCACTGTGCTCATTTGCATCGGTTTCACTCTCTTTCACTCCCTTCCTGACTTATTTTACAGCTTGTGCACTTCTCACAGCTGGATAACAAGCAGGAATCCCACTGCACAACATATAGCCCATGCTGATGAACACTAATTCTATGCATGGATCATGCAGTGAAGCATACAAGAAGAAAATTTCAATAACATTCTAGTTTTTAAAGTAACCAGCACACATAGTTGGGACAGATTTTCAAATGGATACAGGTCTCATTTTAGCACTTTAAAAGAGAGAGATTTTTAAATTGTCCAGCACACAAATGTGCCCAGCACATTTCCCTCTGGCATTATAACATTTATGGCCACAGTTTAAAAACAGTACATCCTTCAATATTTTAAATATATTTTGTCTATAAACAAAAATCTGAAAGTAAAATTATTGGCTTATTACAGAACATGAAGCTCAAATCTTCTAGGGTTTAATACTGACAAATACTGTACAGCTAAAATATTTGGGCTCTGAATTTGCCATCTAGTTTTCATGTGTAAATTTACAAGAAACTCATATATATTACAAATGTGTTTATGTATATGAAAGAAAAAAAATACAGACATCTATCACAATGTAAGAATAAATTTGGAATTTATAAACTTCTAACAGCTCAACAGAGAGAAACAAACTGTTCCCTGCCATACCTGTGTAAGATGGCAAACATGGTTGAATACAAGGAGCGCAGTGCTTCTGGGAATAAAGCAGTGCACAGAAAAGCCTTTTGCTTTCAGCCATCTAAAAATTGGTAATTGAAGCAGGGGAACGGCAATCCTGCCCCGATGGTGTTGGGTTTTGCATGAGAGCCTTGCTGGACTTCTTTCCATGGGCTTTTTGAACATAACAATTCTTCCATACTGTGATTTTTGCTGGTGTTTGGTTTCCTTTTAATAATCTTAGTTTGACTGGGATTCAGAGGGTGTACATGGAGTTGATTTCCTTGTCATTAGATTTTTGAGACCAAAGCAACATGGACAAGAGTTTGTCTGAAGTCATTTTCCTATAGCAAATGGCCCAGAAGGAGATCCCTAAGGCACAAGTTCATGTCCCACCCACGACACATACATAGGACGAGAGTGTGAAATGCAAAGATTGGGTGTACTAAGTTATGTGGTTCTCTCTCCTCATGTCCCTGAAAGGCCATCTTTTGAAAATACAGCTTCTTTAACCTGATAGTAGTTGGGTTAGTGCTGCATCCAGTCTGACTGTCAACTTGCATTAGGATACATAGATAAGAATCCGATTCCAGAGTGTGATTTTATAGGGTCAGTAAAGCCAAGTTTGCAGTTGTTCAGCACTAGCAAGTTGTAAAATATAGCAGGTAGTACACCTGAAATTCTTTTGCTCAGTATATTAACATTCCTTACCATGGGTATATATCCTTTTAGATGGTCTGCTGCACAAGATGCTGTAGGGAACTACTGTTTTCCAAATGAGTAAAAAAAAAAAGAAACAGAAAAGAAAACAAGAAAAGACTGCCATTATTTGTTTCTGTGGGGACTTTTCAGAATCCTTACAAAGGTCTAAGGAAAACCATTACTTAGTCTGGTGCCAGATATATTGTTATCATCAGTATGTGCTTTGTGTTTAACCATGTCTAAATACATGGCTTAGTCATCTATGGGTAGTTCAAAGGAGAACACATACCATTTGATTAAACTGGTTAGTTAATCTATTATCATCCTTCTAAATACAATTCACTTATTGCAACAATTACAGCAGGTTATATCAAGGTCAAATTATACCTGCTGTGCTGGTAAAGTCACTTGCTAATGACCCTAAGGTCTAAATGAGGAGTGAAGTGCAAATCAGTTTTAATGCTTTAAAAACTACCTAAAGTCTTTCCTCAAAACCTAGCTCATAAAGGACCTGAAAAAGTTTAATGAAGATGTACAAGACCATTTATAATGTTATGTATCTTGCCTTCATATAACAAGTCCTTTAGAATCTTGTTCTGGAAGAATTCAGACTGAATTTTGGACTGGAGAGGTTCTGATAAACATCACTTAGAGCAAAGCACATTCAAACCAGATTTTGATGCTTCAAGTAACTATGATGCTAACAAAAATACCAGGTTTTAAACCAGATCTCTCTCATTTTCTCAAGGCGCTGTCTGCTCCGTGTGGCACCCCAGCCTCCTCTAATGCAGTCTGGGAGAGGAGCTCTTCTACAGCAAGAGGCTGGTCCTCTTCTCATGACTACTCAGGGCAGAAAATGCTCAAAACAGACACTTGCCTAGGGCAGGACACAGGCAGGCAGGGTGGAGAGACACTGCTGCTGTGGGGTAGGCATGGGGGCAGAGGCCACTGGTGTGTTTGCTTCCCACAGCTGATCCCCAGTGCAGGAATGGCAGCAGGGATGGCAGCGCTGCCTCACGGACTAGCTTCTAGGATTTACTTGTTTATGCCATACCAATGGTCTTGGCCAAAGTGATTAACTCACCTTGGACTTTGATTCCCTGAGCTGGCAGGCAGTTTTTTTCTCCCAGCATGGCGCATTACTGAGGAAGCAAAGCAAATAATGTCAGATTTACAGTTACTCTGTAACTGTAACAAGAGCAGTTACTCTGCTCTTGTGTAAGAGAAGGGAAATAAGAAGGGAAGCAAGAAATTGAGCAGGACTTTTTATCAAAAAAGTTAGTTGTTCAGAGCCCACTATGTTCTGAGTTGAGACTCATAATCAGGTTTGATCCTCCCAGAGTTTCTCAGAGTTGGGCCTTATGCTATGGCACAATTTAGCAGGGAGGCATAGGTCAGGTAAAAAAAACAATTAGATGGACCGTGAAGTTTGTGGTACTCAGGAAGCTTAGTATAGCACAACATATGTGAGAAAATGCCAGTTTGCCTGCAAATAAGAACCTTTTAGATTCTGAGCGCCTATCCTTGGAGACTTTGCTTTAAAACTCCTATTGGAGAAGTAGACTAACACATCTATGTGACTGTATGTGGTGCAGGCTGGGAATAGCAGCATTGAGATGTTCTCTGTTAGGGCCAATTATGAAGACTTCAAAGACAGTGAGATAGTCATATGGAGACAGGAAGGGAATGTTTTATGAAGAATGGGTAAAGGGGATTAAACAGGATCTAAATATTATTATCAACCGTAGGTTTCTAATTCCTAATGTTGAAAGGCATCATTTTTCTCAAGCCATTTATTTCTGGTTTCATGGAGTGCAACAAAACTCATTAATATTACAAGGAAGAGAAGGACTGAGGCAGACAGTGAATGATTAATGAAATGCCCTAAATTGGCATTGCTAGGAAAAGGAAACTGGATAAAGAGGACAAATAACTCAGAAGTTTGGGTAAGTTTGGATGTCACTCATGCCAGCAGATTGTTTTGATATTTGCCCATGACTACAGATGTGTAATGAAAATATGCTGCTTATATAGCTTTTTGTGCAAAATATTTTTAAGAAGCCCTAAAAGCTTGGCTTGAAGCTTACTTTTTTTAAAAAAAAAAAAAATTAATCCATAAAATAATTACATAGACTTTAAAGACAACCCACTGCAAAGGAAACAGAACCTCAATATAAAGTGTGACAGGACTTTTACTGTCAATGTTATGATTAAATTCTACCTGATTTTTATACGCATCTCTTAGAAAAGCAATAAAAACATACTTATCCATTTTAAAGTCTCTTCACACATTTGGCTTTCTGTCTTTAATGCCAAGGCAGAGACAAGTTGCTGTTGATCTGACTGCTTAGCCATGTCTAGATTTATCTTTATGGTTGTTTGTGGTGGGAGGTGTATTTATTCATGTTAACTCATTGTATGAACATCAATACTAGCCCAGCTGCTCCAGGGCTCAACTCCGAAAGGTCTAACAGTTAATCTTCTGAAAAATTAAAGAACGTAGCAAAAACTAAATGTTCAGAGCTGTGATTCCATTTATGAAATGACCTTGGTTTGTTGGCAGAGCCCAGATCAGAAGGCGTTGCATTTAATAGACAGGAGTTCTGCAAGATCTTATTATTACTGAAACTTCAGTCCTCTTTAGGAACCTCTTGCTGATTATAGTTAAAGTAGGCCTGAAGATCATATGGAAAGGAAAAAGGAGATACTGAACATTAAAAAATCTAGGCAGTGTCAGTGCCAGCTGAGTCCCTAGTCTGCAGTGTTACCTTCTGGAAGTTAATGTTTATATGGTCTATAATCTTTATTGAGATCATAAATGAAAAAAAGATGTCGTTAGATAAATAATAATAATAAAAAGCACTATCAGTATCTTGTATCTTGGCTCTATCTAATAAGCCATTGATCAATCATCTTGTGACATGAATTTCTTGCAGTTCATTCTTTCACCATAGTATGCACAAATGATCTAACGATGCTTAGTCCTCATGATGTCTTGGTAATTATGATTGGTCAGGAATATTCCAAATTTTATCTCTATTGCTTGGTTGGCTAAGTGAGACTCACTCAATTTGTGCAACATAAATTTGCTTACACACTCTAGTACCTTTTAAAAGCCTCTTTCTGATACTTTTATCTCTGCCTAGACCTTTGGAATCCACTTTAGTAAACATTCATGCCAGCAAAACCCCAAAGAATTTTTTTTCAGAAAGCAAGCAAACAAATGGCATTAATGTGGCTTAAGTAAACTCATTTATAGATATGAGCAAACATTCATGGAAAATTTAACCCCATTACCAGTCCCCAGAGTTTGTCAGCGTTAGATGTGGTCAAGGATGGGAGGATGTAATGGTGTCGAAGGAAAAAAGATGCAGGCAGATAACTGTTGTGTGATTCAGAGATATAATTCACCTGAAATAAGAAATGTGATCTAAAATGCAGCCCCACTCTCTTAAATAGAAGGCACTCAAGCTTGTTTTTGTAGCAGGTTGCAATTTTCTTAAATAGTCTGTTCTACGTGTTCCTTTCCAGCCAAAATATATTATATGTCGCTGCATTTTTTGAAGTGGGTAGTGTAGAGCAGTGTGATTACAGCTTTTAGCGGGCCCTTTTTGGCTGTCTAGATGTCCTTTGGTAATTGAAAGCTTGTTTATTGGCATCATTGGTTGGAGGTATTTAATCAGTGTTTCTCCTGAAGGAGAAACTGCTCTACCCCTCAAGCAGGCTGCCTCTCCGCGCGGGCTTTGCCTGCTCTCTGGCAGGCTCCGTGTCGGCATGGATCTGTTTGTAACCAGCGGCAGCGGGAGGCACCGCGCGGCACCCGGCTCGGCCCGGCGGGATGAGCGCGTCCCCGGCCGCGCTGGCCGGCCGCCAGCAAAGGCCACCCTCATCCCGCCGAGCATGGCAGCAGCCAGCCCGGCCGCGGTTTTAATTGGGAAGCATTTGCTTAACATCTCTCTGTTTATCAAAGTGCACCCTTGTTAACACTGATCACTTAGATTTCTGTTTAATCAAATTACATACAGTGTATATGAGGTTTTGCTCTAATTTAAATATTGCCTTTTCATCCTTGTCAGCAGAATACTTTGGCTTCATTTCCTACTAATCCTGAAAGGCAAGAGTGGAGGTATTTGTCCAAGACTACTGTTTCTTTGTAGGGCAGGAGGAGAATAATGCGACCAAAAATGACCCAAAAGCATCTGCACTGATGCGAGGAGGCTTCAGCAGCTGGGTTTGCCCCTGTATAATCACACTACCTTTCTTTCTGGCCTCTTAAGCCACAGTCAAGAGGCTTCTGTTGGGAGACTATTAGGAGAAAAGATGTCTCACCAGATTTAGGGGCCCAGGTGTCCTGCATAGCTCATCACAGGGGAGAGAGGGGCTGGAGCTCGGTGGTGCCTTGCTTCTACACTTCTGCAAAGGTAGGAGGAGAGGTACTGAATTATCTTGTTTGTTTTCTTGTTTTTCTTCATTAGATGAGTGCTTTAGTGCAGGGAACTGTCCTTCTTGCATAGGCACTCATATGTAAAGATGTGTCTTCTAATGTAAATGCAGTGGGCATATATATGTATATATTTAATGGCAGTCAAGGTTGCAGGTCAAAAACCATGAAACCCTATTCCTTGTGTTGCAGCAAAGTGGGCAGGGAGTGGCTAGGAGCCAGGTGTATCTGAAACGGGAAAATGGGAAGCCAGTGAACACGATGCATGCAGTTTGTATTCCTGGGAATATAATAGAGGCTGTACATGCTGCTGCTCTTGTGTTGTTTGCAAGTTGCCAAAAACTAATTGTTGGAAATGCTCAGGAGTGAATTTTAAATGTACTTGTTTATTTGCACTAGAAAATGAGATACATGGAGACATGCCCATACATATACATACATGCTTATTTATAGAAGTGTGACACAGGATAGACATCGCTTTTCCTGTTCGATGACAGATTCTTCAGAGCTCTGGCACAGACCCAGGCAGGCAAGCCAGACGAGAGGATAACTGCCTTCCTCTGTGTATATACCGAACCCACCTACTCAATTAGTTTGTGTTCGTGACAGAAAATTAGAATAGATGCAAAGTGGTTATTTATTTATTTTAACAAATTAGTTCATTCTCAGTGCGGCAGGAGAACTGGGCTTTTACTGCTTCTCTCTGCCAAATCGTCTTTCCTAGGGAGTGTGGTGTAGAAAGGGACCTCTCTGCACTGCTCAAAGTGTTACTCTGCATTTGTTTTTCACCATATTTTTTCTAAGATGCCTTTTGAAACTGATTCTGTCCTCAGCTTGTAAATTTTAGGGTAGTGTCTCCTTGTTGTATGATACTGCAGATGGAATATGCCTGTGCCTTGATGGCAAGGTTTAGGTTGTTGGAAAATCTCCCCATTTTTTTTTTACTCACTACATCTCTCTCAACTCTGTCTTTCCCTGAGAGATTGAAGCTGTGGTTCCTAAAGCTCATTTCAAAGTTATAAAAATTAGGCTCATATTGTTTACAAAGAGATGTGTCACTGATTAACTTTCAGTTATTTAGACTTTTTCATGCTAAATATTAAAGTTTTTTTAATAAAAATATTTCAAATAGAGAATTCATTGAGAAAATATCAATGTATTTGTGAAAACATAATCTGTTAACAGAATCTATAGAAATAGAAAAATAAACTAAATTTATTTGGCATGTTGCTGACTAGAGTTGATTTTTTTTTTGCCCTGTTCTAACATTTAACGATTTTATTTAAGCTTCATGAGTTGCTAGCAATTGCATTCTTAATGTCTACTGTTATGCAACATTTGGTTTTATCAGCAAGTTGCTAGTTTTCCTTTGCATAATACTTAAACTAAACTTTCTGAGTTTGAAATAATATTACCTCCCATTTATTGGAAAAATATTTTCCCAGAGGCTATGAATGTTGGTAAAAGAAGGAAAATGGAATGAGGTTGAGCTACTGTATGACCCACATGCAAGTTGTAAAGCTGGAAGCTTTTATGGTACCTAGTACCTGCTGTAAAGGAGGTAGAATAATCACAATTATCCAGAGCATTAGGAGGATGGATGAGAGGTAGATTGAGCAGACAGATTTTAGTTCTTCATCTTGTATGTTTTTTTCCTGTGAGGAATAGCTGCTATTTGTTTCTCCTCTTTGTGTAATACCTTTAAATTCTGATATCAGTTTCACGGAAATCAGGGGGAATGGTGACAACCCCTTTCATCTTTGCAAGAAGCACTTAGTATGCAGATCCGTGTGTACATATGTGTGTATGTATAAAATCTGTAGTACATACATGAATGCAGTATACTCTTGAGGGTTTATGGTGTTTCTCCTTCCTACTTTATTTCTTTTATTCTCTTGGAAAAGATAACAGTGGCTACTTCTGACAGTGGTCTGCTGTATTTTAGATGAGATCTTTGATACCTTGGAAAGAGAACTCCCTTATGTACCTATGAGATACCCAGTAGTGTCTTTCTTATGTCTCCAGACTTTATCTGAAAAGCTGCTTTGCCAGATGGCACTGTAGATCTGTAACATTTAAACATATTTTTGGCAGTCCTGTGCATGCATAATATCCTGGGTGAAATATTTTTGCTTGTCAGGCTAAAAAAGTGTGTAAACTTCAAAATTATATCAAGTGACACATGCATATCTTTCTGTATTGTCTTGGTCAAGTACCTACTGAGGTCTTGCTTTAACCACTAATGCACAGATTAAATTGAAGTATCCGTCTTGTCTGATACTTATGAAAAATGTGACAAAAGTGAAGACTTCTGAAAGTTCTTCTAATATCTTGGATTTTATGATCCAGGACTGCAAAGCAAAACTTATCTCTAATATGTCAATACTTATTTATGTTAGTGTACTGGAGAATTTTCAGGCTAGTATAGGTCAGGTTATGATCCTAACTTTCTGTTACTCGTATATCTGTTTTCCCCATAGCGGTAGCACAGGCTACCACCTCCCTGTTATAGGTGATAATTTAAGAATTACATAAGTAATGTGATCTCTGTGTTTACCTGTGGCACCCAATTAACATTATTTACCACATAGTTATCTTTGGTGACGTCCCCTAAATAGTTGACATTCATCAAAAAGAATAACATTGTTAACCCAATGGAAATTCACAAGGAAGCAGACATAGAAAATATTGCAAAATGCTGACTGAAATTTCAAAGCCCAGCTAGTTCCAGATGTTGTCATACTGTAGTACTCATTTTGCTAGCCAGTAATTTGGGACAGCTTGCAGAACAAAGACCTGGGATTGAGTTGCATGCCTGTTGCTCTTTGGTGCTATTGAGATCTACAGTTAATCTTTTCAGTTGATTTACTACTTGAAATTCCAATCACAATCTTATAAAAAATGTATATGATTTTGAAGTAATCCCTACCACCATCTTCTATGTTATTCTATGCTTGATGCAATGCAACTCATATTTAGACTTTGCCATATTTCAGCAAGAGGTAACACTGTTCAGTTTACAGTGAGTACTGAGGCATGGATTGTCATAGGCTACATTCCTTCAGAGGCATGTGTTGCAATGTCTCATTTCCATGCTTTAGATCTTTCAGTTCAGAGGTAGAAGTTGGGTGGCAACGCTTCCAACATTGTGCATGGAGGACTTAACCTCAAAATGGGACTCAAGGCTCAAGGCTGCAACTATGAATTGCATGGAGACCAAGGAACACTAAGTGAAGGCCTCAGGGAGTCATTTTTCTCTCCTCAGCTTGGTGCCTTTTCCATCCTTTCAAATTTCAAGGATAGCAATGCTTGAAATACTTAAATGCTTAAAATACACATGAAAGGGGAAGAACTCTTCTGTATAACAGTCTAACACTTAACATGCAGGTTCGCGCTCCATTCTGAGCTTCTTCACAGACTTTCTAGTACTTCATTTTTTTCTAGTGGAGCAGATCTAAGTAGATATCTCTGCCTCTTGCGAGTATGCCTATCAAATCAGCTAGTCAGCAGTGGCATGCGCTCCTGTCCCTCTGGTATAGCTACAGCATTATGGAGAAAGTGGATGAGCAGAGAAACATAGGTCAGTAGCTTAGTGATGGGGACATTTGCCCAGAGGAATGGAGGTTTGGTCCCTCTGTACTTAGATTTCTGCTTCTGTATTTTATATTAAGCAGCTTAGTTGCTGGATCATCATCATGATGTTCTGGTAATTGTAAAGCTGTTGAGTCTTGTTGTGTCTAAAATACTCTTTTGATTCCTAAATTTTCAATCCTAAGTGATCTTAGGAAAACTCAACTGGAACCAATGGTACTAAAGCACCTCCAGGAATAAACAGAAGCTGAATGGACATAGTAGATATCTAAATGTCTTAGCCACAGCTGCATGATTAAACAAACCAGTGACCATTTCTGCTTTTCAGAGCTGCTTTTTGTTCTGAAAGTTCCTTGATCCTGATATTTTATCTGCAACTCTTTCATAAACCACACTTCAGCCAATTCATTTCAGGCTTGAAGTCAAATGAAAAGACACAGTTAAGAAAGATAAGTAAATCTTAAGCAAAAGCTGGGAGTGGGAAATGGGGAGATAAAGGATCGTGAAAAGGAAAAAATATCCACCAAAGTGTAAAACTCTCCAGGGAGGAGGAAAAAAACAACAATAGCAAAGATATAAAAGAATTCTCAAGGTATTGGTTGAAGTACAGTCAATTCATAGAGAGGATGGAGCTTAAAAGAAATAAAGTAAGTACTGTAGATGAAAAGATTCAGGGAAGACAAGATGATCAGTCATCCAGTCATTTTTTTCTTCTTTACTGTTTGAATCTTCGTTGATTTGTTATTATAAAGACCTGAATACCAATTTGTGTTTTATTCTGTGGTTATTTCCAAGTCCATTGAGATTTGACAACTTCAGAAGTATATTCATAGAAAAAGGTTTTCTTAGGGGAGTGTGAACAAATTTAAATCATTTTGCATTGAAAAGAGGTGAAACATACAGTAGCAGGTTAAAATCTGGCTTATAAGAGGTGACAGAGCTAAATCAAGAAATCTGAAAGTACTTTGGGCATTTCAGTTAAGTTTTCTCCAACCACTACTTTGTAGGTTTACTTACTATGAGTTATTTTTTCTAGACCGTAGAGAACTGGTAGCCATTTTGACCAAAGATAGTATTCACAAGTGGCATAGTGAGCAATACTCTTGTATGGCACACCTGCGTTTCAGAGTTCGTTTTTAAGGACCAGTGAAACACAACTGTATGATAATGGAGTCCTTCCTCTAGAAACTTAATCTACTATTGTCCCCAAAACAAAGGAAAAACTCTCTCTTCTGTGATGTTCCCTTGGGTATGGGACTTTTCCATACAAGGGATTTTTCCATATAATGTCTCGTATGATTTTTGAAGCAGCAGTTTGAACAGCAATGTCTTTCATCTAACACTGAGCTCAAAACTCAGTTAAAAGCTAGGAATTAAAAGCTATCTTTCCCCGGTTTTCATGGGCATAAGAACCATGTGCTTAATATGAATAGCTGTGCATTCCCTGCTTAGCTCAGAGCTCAGCAGGCACCGAGAGGCAGGAGCACTGGGTTTCAGGAGACGATCATGCTTCTTGTCTCTTGAGCACATCTCAGTTTCTGTTCCTGTTTCAAGCATTTGGGATCAATGATGCTGTGCCTTGCACATAGGGTCTCTCTCCTTGGGTCCTCTCAGTTCCCATCAAACTGAATTTGGGCTGTGCTCAGACAGAACAGCTTCCCTCCTGCTCTGTGGTTTAGAACCAAGGCAGAAAACTGTAAATATACTCAAGAGTGGAGGAAAGATAGTTTTGAGGGGGAGCAAAACATTGCTTTGGAGGGATTAGAAAAGTGTTGATGAACCAAAGTCTCCGAGAACATTTCTCCCTCACAGGCCTCACCCTCTGACTTCAGATTATTGTATGTTTGTATATTTTTATTTTTATATATTATATATATATATAAATATATATATAAAAAAATTTACATACCTGTCATGATTCCCTTAATACTAGTATGTTGTTTTCTGATTAATCATGTTTCTCTATTCTAATCTCTATTTCTGTTTGGGACATATTATTCTGCAAATGTGTAATTCAATCTCCTGAGCACAGATGTTGCAATAATGGTTCCTGACCTGCATATGTGGTTATTATAATCCACTCTGTAAAAAAAAAACAGCAAATAATGATGAAAGTTCAAAGTGGTAAAAATATGCCAGCAACTGAAAACATCAGTCTTCTGTTCTGCATTCTGCACAGGCTCTCTAGTGAATATATGTTGTAGATTGTTTTATTCCTTGATATTAAGAACACTATATATTTTAAATATACTCCTTGCTATAAGCTCTGACAGGTGCATTCCACTGGAATCATGAAGCTGTGACCAGGAGAGGAAATCTCACCAGCACAGAGAGGCAGACTTAAGCTTATAAAACTTACTGCAGGAATAAATAAAAATGACTCTCAACCTGAGTGCATACAGCAAAGCTCAGCTCTTTGAATTGACTTTCACTCATTAATTTCTCATGCAAACACACACACACACACACACACCCCTTTTTATCTTATTTTTCTGATCTCTGGAGAAGGAACGAAGACTTTATTTATTTTTATATTCTTAATTCTTTACATTCTTTCTTTTAAATTCCAGAGGCATCTGGATATTGTGATGGTAATAACCTTTAAGAAGACAGAAATAAAACCACTAACCAATGTTACTAAACCTAGAGAGAATATATATATATATATATATATATATATATATATGGCTTTTTATAGTAGAATAGAATAGAAGCTTATCATGAGGTCCGTTAGCTTAGTGCTGTACCTGTGGGTGTGTATAACATCTGGAGTAGTTATGAAGAAGTGCTGTTTTTTAATTGCTGATAAAAACAGATATTATTTTGATCCTATTTGAATGGCACTGGATCAATATTTTTGACCTCTAGGAAGAGTCACGTCCAGTTCTGTTCAAAGAACATGACAGACTAAACCCCTGACCACTGTTGGGGAAAAAAATAGAGATTCTTCCTCTTCTTTTTGGAAAACTGTGCATGGGATGAATATTGATTCTCTGACATTGGTGGGCCAGAGAACTTACCTCAATTTTTCTAGTGAGAATTTGCTTCAAATTCAGAAACTGTCATTGCGAACAAAGATTGATGTAGCCTGGGACTGTAATATTGAACTTCTAATTTTTTATTACAATTCCTGATGTATCACTCGAAGTAAGATTTCCTTTTTGAAGTGGGGCTATGGATCACTGTCAGAAGTTGTTTTTGCTTGTAGTTTTAAATTCTTCACTTTTATGTACTTAATGGTTTTATTGGTGGCTAGCTATAACAAGATACCAGCTGCTGTTCCGCATGCATCACTCTTCTTCTCTTTCACAATGCCTGAAAAAAAACACTATTTGTGGAAGGATGTAATGATACAATACCCAGAATATTTGCCTTTAGAATGTTTTTATTTGCTGGAGTCCTTGCTACTGCAGTGACTTTATATCTTTTGGAAAACTTGTAAATACAGCCTGATATATTCACCTGTCTATTTCTATATACAGAATCCTAATCTTTATTTTGCTGTGTAAACCTAAAGAATCATTTAAATAGAAAAAGAATTTAATCTGTATAGAATGTTCCTGGTTTAAAACTAATTGGACATGTTATAAAAGGTCATACTTTCTTACTTTGCTGCAACTGTGACAGCCTATGATTTGCTTATGAAGTATCTGATTCCACAGTTAGAGGTAGCTTAATGATCTTAAACCAAGGAAGTATGTATAAATAACTGAATTCCTTATTCTGTAATTCATGTTTAAATCCCATTTTTATACCACTTCTTATCCTTGCAGGCTTTTTCATACTTTTATTGTTTCCTTGTATGATAGCATAAAGTATGAGAAGCAACGAAAGTACTCCTGGCCAGTCCTCCATGCAAAGATACAGAGAAAAAGAATGGAAATCAGGGAGGAATTTCTCCCATTATATCTATGTGTTTGGCACCTCTGTGTATCTGAATTCCAAAATGTATCCAGGCTCTTATGGTCTGTCAATTGTAAAAAATGTTTCTCTTTTCTTACCCCTCTAATACATATCTGAAGGATCTTGCAGTTGGTTTTGTTTATAGTATCTAGTCTTTTTTGTTTTGTTCTGTTATTCCAGTGAAAAAATCAAGGAGTATTATTTTTGTCTCTCTGAGATAGTTCAGAATAAAGTCAAAATAAAGACAACCTCTTATTTCACAGCCTTCATTCACAGTGCTGGAAAGAGCTGTTCCATTTATGTTTATTCACAACACCTTTTCTGTGCCAAATAGTATTAGTTTAGTGAAGACTGGCCTTTGAATGAAATTACTTGTTCTGTTTTTTTTTTTTTTGATTTTATCTTATTTTTAATTTTAACATAGAAACTTGCCTGTTTTGACGCTCTTATAGTACTTAACATTTTTGTTAAGTACTGATGATGGAATTTTAGGAGGCTTGAGAATCAAGTCAGATCAGCATCCAAAACATTGAAATCTTGGTCCATCTGTCAAGCTACTGCATTTCATCTGTAATATGCTAGCTACATTTCACTAGTTAGTTTCTGTCTCAAGCACCAGATATTTGTCTGTAAAGAACTAGCCAATAAAAGTCTTACTTTAGGGAAATGCAAAAGATTCACACTTTTGCCATTTAAAAATCCACATTCAGTATTCTGTGAAAGAAAGACACTGCTCTTGTCACCAGAATATAACCAGCTCACTGCTCTGTTATGTGGATTTATATTTGTGAAGAAGGAGCAAAAAATGTAGAGTTGCATTGGAACTTGTATTACTAAAGTGTGGACTGTGGAAGGAAGCCTTGTATATCTCTAGCTTAAATAAACACAAATCTCCAATCACTTGTATCTCAACAAAACCAAAATGACCCTGGTCACAATGACAAAAGATAATGCACTTTTGTAGATTTGTCAAAGACAGAATTTTAGAACAAACAATAAAAATAAGTAGACAGGCATTTAAATGTCTCTCTAGAATTCACACATCACTTAAAAGCCTTCGATTGTAAATCTGAATAATACTAAATAAATCAAATCTGACAGTCATTTCTACTAAATGCCTTCTGTGTGATCTGAATACCAGCTGTCTGATACTTTCAAATATGAAGGCAGGTTATGGAGATGGATTAACTTCATCCCACCTAGAAAGGTGAAAATGGTGTTCTCACTTTCAATTCTATTTAGGTGATAATTAACTAGGAATGAAGTAGTAAAGATGATACAGCCATTATATGAAATTACAATCCTGCCATTAGTCTGCTGGTTGTATTGAAATCATTGATATTTTAGAGTACATAGGATCTGTGAGATGATCCATTTTTTTTTCACAAAGAAATATCCGATGAATTAGACCTTGAATTATTTACTGGAGTGAAGTAGAGAAATGATAGCCTCCGTAATAGTTCTCAAGCAGCAATATGGAGATTTTCTTTCTAGGGTAGAAAGAATATTCAGATGGACAGCTGGACTATCAACTGGGTCTTTCAGATTGTTAAGGGAGCTGTAAGTTGCCATATTTCAGGCCTCCTGACTTGCAGCTTTTACAGCTGATTTTTATTTGGGGATTGTTGGACTCTCCAACATGTGGCTTTCTCTCTGGGGAACCTCCAAAGTGTCCTCATATAATGCAGATTTTAAAAACTGCTTATAATTTTTTCCCTGGCTGTCTTTCCATCTTTTATGAATCACTGATAAAGAAGCAATTTTGACTAATATTTTGCCCTAGTCAGTAAGGTAGGACTAATGCACAAAATTTTAGGAAAGCCAAATGGCATTAGTGTATTTTTCTTCAAATAGCTGATTATGTTAGTAAGTAAAGATGTCAGTTATAAAAGCTAGACTTCATTAAATATTGATCTGTAGCTTGCATAGTTTGTCCATACTTTATTACACAAATAAATGAAAAATTCTAAAAGCTGTTAGTCTGTATGAACCATTCATGATTTTACTAATAATTTTCAGGAAGACTGCTGCCAACATGCCACCTTGGGGGTAAGCTCAGTCATTTATTTACTTTTTGATGTGTTTGAAGTAGCATCGTCAGAATAGGAAAGATGCAGATCAATTAAAAATCCTCCCTTCACCCAACTGGAATAATTTACCAACACAGAGACTCTTTGATGCGTTCAGTTTTATTATGAAATAAAACACTGCACATTTCTTACAGCTTTTGACAAGATTCATTTTGAATCTTTGTGTCAGGAAATGTACAAGTGTTATCTGTAAATGAGAAATGTATGCGAGGTACTCAACTAGTGCTGAATTTCAATGAACTTTGTGGTTCTAATGTCATGAAGCTCTGTCAAGTGTTAACAGAAATTAAAGGTAAAATTCATATGGAGCTTTCACAAATCACAGCCTTATCTGTCAACATTTTATAATAACCTAACAGTTATGATCTATCAAGGTATTAAAGTGCAATTCTGAGCCCCAGAGGAAAAATCATAACGTTCTCAGACCAGTAAAATAACAATAAATATTTGCATTAAGCAGCATTTTCAAGCTTTCCTTTCAAACTTCTCTCACTAATTGCATTTCAAACCAGTTCTATTACAAATACTGAAAAAGACAGGAAAAACACTGAAACTGTTATAACTTTACAATACTTTAGATAACACTAGTTTTTGTTTATTTAACATTTTTTTCTTCTTGCATTTTAAAAAAACAAAGCCAATTTTGAATTTTTGATAAGATAGTTTTCTTTACAGGCATATTAAACTGTGGCACGACAATTCTCATTTGATAAAATGAGAGACATTAAATACATGAAAGCATTCCATCTTTTCAGCTGGCACTTACCTTTCCGTAATGACCTCAGTTTTATAAATTTAGATTCTGTACAGAAATGCGCAGTTTTACATTCAACTGCTGATTCCTAACTTAGAAAATATGTGAGGCCCATCAAGTTCACTGTGCTTATTCAAAACTGCACTAATCTTATTTTCTGCTGCTAAAAACATAAAGGTTGGTTAAAGTTAGATTCTGTGTTTCAGCCTGACTTTGCCACTTAAGGTTCAAAGGGCCGGGAAGCGAATCCTGACGGTCAGTGAAGGGTTAGATTGGCTTTACCTGACTCTTTGCTGTGTGAGAGTCATGCAGGAATTCAGCTGTGCTGGGTTAGGACAGCATCTCATTGGAAATACCGTATTAAAAAATTATCCATTAAGATATATCTTGTCTCTTTTCTCAGAGACAATTTCTCAGAGACAATTTCTCTCTCTTTCTCAGAGATAGCATCTCAGAGTCATCATCTCAGAGATGCCTCTTCTCCGAGTTGTTTAGAATTTGTGCATTGGCTCAGTGTGTGGAAAACTGAAGTTCATTTTTACAATTATATTAGATGTATATACCAAGTACACCTAACTCTTAAATGGGTAGCCTGATATTGGAAACAGAAGTGTATTTGGAAAGATATCTCTTTCTTAAGCCTTAGAGGAGGCACATACAATTTCTAGTAGTTATTTACACCGAGAATCTTGCATAAGGCTTTTCTGCTGGCCTAGAGGGTGCAGGGTGCATGCTTTAGAGACACAGGTTCAGCCCTCTCTGGCTAGAGGTAGATGCTGAAACTGTATTTCCCATGTGTCAAGTGGAAGTTGCTACCAGCTGGTCTGTCTATTTATTAAAAATTAGAAATTCTTCTCTTATAGGAATCTGTTCTTTCATTTCCTTTGTCCTTCCTACAAATGAAAAAGGGTGCTTTCTGGGCTTTTCTTTTCTGCAATAAAAATCCTAGTCATTTTAAGTTTTGTTTGCTCTAAACCACTTTAGGAGCCTTTGAAGAGTTTGTTTTTGCTGCTTTTCCTCTTTACATATACCAAGTGATATTTTTTTTCACACCATGGCCCATTTAGAATGAATTTTGTTTAATTGTAAAATTTCCCAAGGATATGCTCTGCACCCTTTACATAATTTGGATATGTTTAATGTGAGTCACTGTTTTAAGAATTTTCATATTTAATATCTTTGCTGCTGTCATCAATTCATGAGAGGTTTTAACTTTTGCTCAAGCACACTATTTAAGAGAAAGGCACTAAATGCTCTGTTTCTTCAGAGAAGAAACTGTTCCAGACCTGCCATGGACCTAGAAAAGTGAGTGACCGAGCAATGCCTTCTTTATACTGGTGCAACAAACTCATTCTATAGAAGTCTTCTTGCATGGGATTGGTTGTATATTATGGAAAATGTTCTCCGTGTGCTGGGATAATTTCACTAAAACCGAAGCTGAACTGCAGGAATACCTAGGGGAACATTTCTTGCCTTCATTATATTCCTTATAAGCAAACCTCAAGATGTTTTCCGCAGTTTTCAACAGGTCTGTCATCTCAGAAGCTTGACGGGTCTGCACTATTGCTCTGAAGATTTTATCAGAATGTGCTTGTTTTGTTAGACACTGTATTTATATATTTTATACTTCCAACGAGACTTCATTTCTCTGTTTTTTTTTTTTTTTTTTAATTCAGTATTTCACAAATCTCCTTCCATCTCTGGATAGGCTAGTAATACAAAAATAAGCAAGCAAAAATGCAGGCAAATTAATTCCTGTAATAATTTTAAGAATAGTTAATAATGTTTCTTTCTGGGGAACAATGATCTACAATCTCTTCAGTATATGAAGTGAAGAGAAACTTCACTTTAATTTAATGCAAAGGCTATGTTTCTCTTCTGCCAAAGAAGAGAATTTAAGTTGCATATTCATATGTGTATGAACACATATGAGGCAAAACAAGAATGCCTGAGCAAAAAGTTCACTATTGTCACTTTAGAAAGTTTGGTTTTTTCAGAATAAGTTCTGAGTTATGGTCCCAACTTCAAAACACAAAAATAGGAGAAGGTAAAACTATAATTAGCTTATTGCTTGGACCCTCTCTTTTGCTAAAGAGCTCTTGGTCACGGGGAGTTGGTAGAAGGAAGGAGATTGCTTTCATGCTTTTTTCTTTCTTTTTCTTTTCTTTGTCTAAGAACTGCCCGAGTACTGCAGAAGTACTAAAACCTACAAAAACAACACTGTAAATGTATTCCAAAGCCTGTTATTTCAGATGGCATTTCATACCATATCATACCAGATTTACAGTAACCTGAAGGTATTATAAAACTGGTGAGTTTTGGAGAAAAAAATGTCAGATGCATCCCATATAATTCCCTTTGGACAGCTTTCACTCTGAGATTATTATCTTTGAAGGAGAAAGAGATTCTACTTGGAAGGTTAAAAATGGTGACTGGAATTTAATAGTGTCTAGGAAAGGCTGCAAAGATACCTTTGTTTGCACATGTAAACATTCAGTAATTCAGAAAATTATGTTTTTCAACAGAAACATTAAACCCCCATTTAAAAACCCGTCTCTACTTTTGTAGAATAAGTTGCCCAAATATAATTGGGATCCTTGAAGTTAGTTTTGACATCCTTAAACAGTGCGTTAGGTTAAGGCAAACTTGAATTTTCAGGCTCCAAATTTATGTGTTTTATGTAATATCTTACATAACTTGCATGCTCAGTTTTGAAGTGTCTCTGTTTTGGTAAATATCAGACATCATAAATTGCAGGCTACCAGAAACTAGTATATTGTGACATAATTCTGCAGTTAATGTCTCTTCCCTTAATGGTATTAGTGGAGATAAAAGTAATACCTGAGGCTGTATACTGTTTTTACTCGTAAGAAATATGCTTGATTGTAATGTAAAATACAGAAGAGAATTTGTGGGTAGGAAGCACAGGAGCTCGGATTCTTGTGAGTGTGCTGGATTCCAGAATATGAAATATTTTTCACTTTGAATTTTCACCCATGTGTGCTGGTAGCTCATATGCTTGCAGGGCTGGTTACTGTGTGCTGCCTGGTGGCTCATTTGCTTGGGATTCCTGCGCTCTCTTTGGTTGGTTGGACTTGAAGGAGTCAAAAAAGCGAAGGATCATGTTCTGGGGTGAGGGACAGTATCTTTGCATCTCATCACCAGAAATGCGTCTGGGGGCTGTGTAACATACTGCAGCTTTTAAACTGCAGGAAGTTAGAAAGAGCTTTGGGTTTGCAACTACAAAAACAAGTGAATTTCAGATCTTCCGAAGATTCGTGATTTGCGTAGTTCTGTCTATTTCCTCCAAACCCTCCCAAGTTTGTTGTTTCGGCTAAGGGTATTTCCTGTAACTAAGTGCCCAGACTGGGAATCAATAAACAAAAAACAGGAAGTCAAATTTGGTACCCACATGATCCTAAAATCAATTCACTTACTTTGGTTTTACTTTAGTGTTGCCTTTCTAAAGGTAGTTTATAGGACAAGTTTGATTTTAACTCTCTGATTCATTGAGCTTTCTCATTCTATTAAGGTTTCAGTGAGCTTAAACACAACAGATAAATTCTTTGTCATTAAGCAGCTTTTGAAGCTTGTTGGTTGTAGCAGTCATTGCTTCTGGTGAGATGACCCCCATGTCTGCTGAACCCCAAGGGAAAATGAAACGAAAAAAATACAGATGAGATGAAAACTAGTTAAAGGGAAATATTTCAGTGTCCAAATACACCCAGTAGCATCAAGGATACATAATGAGGAGGCAATAGAGAAGAAGTTGAAGGAATAAAGGACCTGATAATATCTATTGAACAGATGGCACATCAATAGTCAATTATGTATCAAAAGTACTGGTGTGTTTAGGAATGTTTGTAAAATTAATTATACACACATACACATATATAGATTATATTTTCAATGAAAACTTATATATATATATATAATCTTTGATATCTCTTATTTAGATTATCTGAAAAAACAACCCCAGTGATTTTGGTGCCCAAACCTCACAGTAGGGTTAGGCGTTTTGGAGAGCTTGGACATCACAGCCTTACAGCAGGTCAGGGTCCCTGCAGCAGCTCCCGGTGCCGTCCGTGCAGCCCAGGAGCTTCCTGAGCACAGAACCTGCTCCAGCGCAGTCCAACTCGCATCTTCAAACGGGGAAACCTCCTCCCTCTGCAACATCATCCTGTCACTATGGAAACAAATGCACTGCTACAATTTCTGCACTGGGGGTAAACAGGTAAGATGCTAATCTGGCAGTGTGACTGGAATAATTCTATTGATTCCAGGGCTAAAGCTGAAATCCTTTAATTCACTGCAGGATGGAGAGAGAAGGTGGAATGTAAAACAGGAAAGCCTATGTTTAAACATAAATGTCTTCAGTGCTTAGTAAACACTGGAGCTGCACGAGGCGGTGAACGCTCGGTTTGTCTTCCTTCCTGCGAGTCCTTTGTCAGGGTGGCAGTGAATGAGCTGTAGCTCCTGCCTGCTGTGGCTTTGTATTTGGGATTTTTGCTTTTTGAATAGCTAAGTCAACCTAAACACAATGCTTGCTCTGTGCATAAACAAATCCATATGTTACCTGTTTCACTGAAAAAAAAAATAAAGCACAAGATGGACATTTGGCGTGTGTCACTGAAAAAAAGTCTTGGACAAATCTGGTCTGAGTTCCGGGTTTATGACAGAAGCTAGAATCATGTAAAAACTCACCTGGTTCTGCTGATTCTTTATTTTTGTCAGTTTATTTGTGGTCCTCTTGCAAACCATTGGCAGCAGTGTCAACTTCAGCACTGTCAGAGTTTTTGGAAGTAGATTTCGTACAAAGAACAAGGCAGCGTGGACCTGTTGGGAGTGAATGTGACAGCAGACACCAAGTGTGTTCATCATCACTATTCTCCAGTCTCCTCCTACACCCTTTGAGGTTTCCCATGTAAGGAACATTTTCTATATCTCTGCGTTCGATATGAGATGCAAACAGGGAGCAAGCATTCAACAGCTTCTGTGCTTTCTATTTGAAAAAGGTCTGCTATACTTTTCTGTGGTTTCTGCTTCATACTAACTTCTTTAAAGAACTCTAAAAGCAGTTTTCACTGTGCTTTCCTTTTAACACTTACATTCAATTATTTCATTTCTAGTATTTTTTCCCTGCTTCTCCTCTTACAGTCACCATCCTCTTTTGCCATTTACCCATCCTTTTTCTTAGTTCTTTTTTGAAGGAAATATATAAAGTTATAGTTCAGTTATTTCTGAACAGCTATTGATAGCAAACTCAAGAAGATAACGACATGACACATTACACCCCTGGATGGGAACTCCCTCTTCCCTCTTCACCTTCTGCTGGAGGGACGTAGCGAGCAGACTTCTTGTTTTACCCTGGCACTTGAGGGGGTTTTTTTGCCTCCCCAAAAGTCCATTTGGGTTATATTTCCCTATCACTCATAACAGCAAGCAATCTTGGTGTTAAGAGTCCTAAAACCAGGTTAAGTTGAAAACAAACTTATTCTAGCAAAGCATTAACTTCCTGTTAACATATTTGGAAGCAAAGCTATGAAAGAGAAAACTATGTCAAGGAAACAGAATTCTAGATGATATATGAGCCAGATTGCTTTCCAGCTGCTCCTCTGCCTCCTCCTTTTTGAGAGGCATTTGATGTAGCCACCAGTGCTCTCCACCTCTGATTTGACACGTTTGGTCACAGTGAAATGCCCTCCATATTAAGGCAGGATTTGCACCCTGATTACGTTACTGACTTCAGTCCTTTGCTAAGGCAGTTTCTCTCTGGCCTTTCTGTCGCACTTTATTTCTCCATGCCTGAGCTCAGGAGTGTTTGCCTTTCGTTCAGTCAGTCCTTGTATACTGTCAATGTTTGCACTATGAGTGGTATTAGGAAATGGCAAATCCCAGTTGTCCTGGCCAAAATTCCTAGAGCAAACAATGTTTATAGTTCAACATATGTATGTGTATTTTTTTTTTTTCAATCAGTCAGAAAAATAACCAATCCAAATTGCCTATACCCCAAACGGAATTGCCTAAATAATGTGCTTTGTGGCACCACTGGATGTCCTGGGAAACCTGACATTGCCTAAATATTTCTCTTTTACTGCTATTGTTGCTTTGACAGCTTTGATTTTTATAGCAGCTTTAATCATGTGTATCCTACTCCTTCACCTCTGGCATTTTGCAAATATTCCATTTCTTAGTTCCTGCTACCATAACTACCTTCATCAAATTATAATTCATCAATCTCCTTCTCCCACATCCATAGGGGAAACCCCAAAAGGAGATCATGTCAGCTAAACAAGAAAATGCTAAATGTTTACATGTTAGAAAATCTATTAATTAAAAAAAAAAAAAACAGGTATATAAGTAATGTGGCCCAAAGGCAACATTGGCAGTAACATATGCACTGAAATGTTAAGCAAGCTTCATGAGCCTGTTTATTGTGTACTCAACTACACATGGAAAAAAAAAGGGGGCCATCAAGTAGAATACCACAATGGACTTTATCTTAAGTATACAGAGTATAGATCATATGAGGAACGTTAACATTTTATTTACATTTTTTTCCCTAAAAAAGTCTTTATAGGCTTTTATTTTTCCTATGTGTAACTAACTCCCCATTCCGGGCAAAACTGAAGGAGTTACTGCCTGGATTAGAAGAGTATATGGAGTTGTAAACACTACCAGGAGCTAAGGAGAATGGTAGCTGCAGAGCTCCTCACGATTTCCACTTCTCGAATAGTGTCGTACGTATTTTTCTTCATCACCAGTAAGCTTTTAAGTGAGGTGGATAAGTGCAGCCACAAAAATATTACTGCCTTGAGTTATTCTGCAACATACAAAGTATTTTCTGCTGAACCTGGTCTTTGAGCAGGAGAGGATGTGGAGACAGGCAGATTTTTTATAGCTGTTGTCCTCTTGATGCTTTTCTTAAAAATCTCTGTTTCAAAATTAGAATGAGAAAAAGCTCAGCAGAACAAAACCAAGTTTGAGTGTTTTTCTCCAACATGCCCAAAGATATTGTCCTATATGGTACATAATAGTAAATGTCATTAGGGAAGATAGTGCTGCCAACCCATTCTGTGCAGGAGGTTACAGCTAGAAATGGGCTCGTACAATGTAGAATATGGCCGTGAGGCTGTTAGAGCCAAGAAGCAGACGCAGACGGACACCTTGCACTGCAAAAGGTGCCAGGAGAAAGTGAGAGTAGTGCCTGTGGGAAGCTGCCATGTCATTTGTCTGCAGAAATAGATAAACTTCTCAGGGCAAAGTTCCAAAGCTGGATCATCTGATACACTGGATTCCCAGGTGACTCTATTCTTACTGGTAGCATAAGCATTCCAAATTTGTGAGGTAGTACTGAAAAATAGAGAGATCAGAGGAATTAGTTACATTCATCTTCTGGATTCTGACCCAAGATAATATTATACCAGTTCTCTTTCTGTGTTCTTATTTCTTATCCTTCTTGAGTCAAAAAGGATTCTGTTTGAGTCCAAGTCAGTTCTTTTGATGCATTTTGAATGTAGCAACTTGTCCAATATGGTCAGAAGTAAGAATTTATTTTTTTTCTAAGAATGTAAAGATGTTACATTTACTTGCTCCCCGTTCTGTCTAAAAGTGCAGATCAAGCGGTTCTATAAAAATCAAAATAACTGAGTACTGTGGAGCCTGACCCATCAACAGAATAATCTATACAGATTATTGCTCAGTTAGTAGCATTCTCAGCAGATGCACAATTTCCAAAGAGAGGGAGTGAAAAAAAGAGGAAATAAACAATCACCATTTGAAAGGATAGCTTCAAACCGTGATGTAAAATGAACAGGTATTTTTCTAGCAGTGGTTGAATTACAAATCTGACCAGAGCATGGTGAAATACATGCAAAACAATGTTCTGTTAAGTTATTCTCATTAGTAAATCATTAATGACTGAGAGCCATTGAGTATCACACCTTCTGCGGAGAATCTCCTGCATCTTACCTCAAGCATAATCAACAAACAGAAGAGGGTCCATTAAATCCTTAATAATAGATGAAAGCATCAATTGATCTAAGTAGTAATTTAAATTGCACAGAAGTATTAGAAATGTGGAGAAAGAGCTTGACTCCTTGTCGCTGCCCTAGTCCTTCCCTTAGAAATGATGTCCTTCCTACATGAGATCTAGGGGAGTGACTTGCAATTAGTAAGAGACCTTAAGCAGTTCAACATGCCATGATGACATTCAAGAGAGCTTGTTATAGTTGCATAGAATATTTAGTTGAACAAAGTGGTAATAGGAGGTCTTTGCTTTATAGTAGCTTGTCGATGCTTCTTGTGCTACTACTTATGCTTGGCCATATTTTATGTAACTAATTTTTCTTAAGGTGTTGAAGGCTGGTATGTCATTTCCCTACTGTAATCACACATGAAGCACAATGCTTTGTCTCAAGATTCATTTATTAAAATAAGGATCCATTATGCTTAATTGTGATGTACTTTGGAAGTAAAATAGCCTTTCTCTTTGTGATATAACATCCTTACTGAAAAGCAAAAATTATGGAACCGATTTAAAATTACCAGTTTAGTTTGCAGTAAACTATCATATACAAAATGAGAACTGGCAGATGAATTTTTGTTTTGGTATCATGTCAAACAAGTGGAAAAGACTTTTTTAATAGATAAGTTGCATAAAGCATGCATTAATTTTCCCCCCTTCTTTGGTTTCTTCATCTCCCATAAGGGTGCTAGTGTCTATCGTGAGGTACCTCCATTCCTCCACAGCACAGTGTTAAACAGCAATACCCCAGCAGGATTGTATAGTACTCTTGATGAGCTAAGAGGCTTACCTGAGGCAGAGCATTTACTATCCCAACAGGAGTGTAGTGATACTGAAGGCACAGAGCTTATTTACTAGTCTGGGTGTATCTCTTACTGGATTGAATGTTGTAGATGAGACAAACCTCTTAGGTCCTTTTCAGTGATGGTCTGTGCATCACCAGCATCTTGGAGGTGGGGACCCAAATGTAATCAATTGGCTTGATGCAGCAGGGCAGGTGTTTTAGGAGATTTGAAGCAATGGTGCAGGAAGAGAGAAGATGAATACAGTTAAATACAATTCAAATGTTATTGTCTCTGTAAGGCTAAAATGAGTTTGTAAAAAGCATTAAAAAAACTTACTTTTCCTTCTCTAGTGAGTAAATATTTCTCTGGAATATGTAGGTGATTGATTTTATGTACAAGAAGGCTTCATTATACGCAGCGATTTTGTAATCATTAAATTAGCAGCTTGGTCCTGAAGATTATTATAATAATTACATGACTACAGCTGACTCCTTACATTTAATTCTCTGTGAATGACTCGGACTGTGTTGAAAAGGATCCCTTTCAGACACAGCTCATTCCTTTGCCTGTCCACTTTAATTTGTAACATTGTTTGTTGATTCACATGATTTTTCTATCTGCTCCTTTAAGACAACAGTCCAGACTCTGAAGGGGCATCTTTGCAGACTTCAGTGTTCTTTTATTCTTGCCCATATTAGCAAATCTATCCTTTATTTACCAATGCAGCTGAGCATAAGCACAGATAAATGCAGTTTCCACTGTGTGCAATATAGCATGTCCACTCCATGTCCTGTCCAGAACACCAGAATTCTCCACATTTTTTTTACTTGCATTTCTAAATTGAGCAGTGATTTACTATTGGGCAGAATAGTTTATCAAAAATTAAAACATTTAAGCAATGAATACCTTTTAGTAGCTTTTCTGGAAAGAAAAGCTCATCCATTCATGGTTATGGATATGTGTCCTGTTTTTTTTTTTTTTTTTTTTTTTTAAATAATCTCTTAACTAGGTTGGGGGGGGGGAGAGAACCAAAGAAATGAATGGCTGTCTTAACTATTTTGTCTATAATCTGCTCCCACTCTCTGCTGCTTTTAAATACTGGCACATGGTGCCTCCAACCTGAGCTGTGTACTGCCCAGGGTGAGGGACAGTATTTCTTCTGCCTTCCACTTCCCAAACCTGCCCTGCAGCCCTCTTCCTCCCAGAGATCCAGCGAAATTAAATTCCTAATATGGGTGAGCCCTCTTGAGCTAAGAAGAATTAGATTTCCCCTGGTCTTTTCATTAATCTCTGAAATATCGTGTATTAGGATGGAATAAGTTCCAGTATGCAGCATATGGTGATAGGATTCAGCAATAAATCCATGCTAAGTGAGACCTGTTATACAATTCACTAATCTCATATATTCACTTACAATACATCTTGCTTCTCATCTCAGATCTATCAATAGAGAGAAGATCCATTTTTAATGCAGCATTTTAGAATTTATTTCTCCATGTTGGGCTAGAAAATGTGCAAAATAGAGATTGCTTATCTATACACTGCAATTTAAACTGTCACAGAAATTCCAGGTTCTTACAGAAAATTACAAAAGTGTTTGGAGATCAAGATGACCATCTTCCATGTCAGGGGTATAATGTTCTAGTTTAATAGAAACTCAGGACTGGAGAGTCTGCCAAGATCACTGAATTTTGCCTCTTGTCTTTCCAACCACAAGCTTCATTTGAGATATGTAGTCAATGAATTGAATCAAATTTACTTTTAACTTATTTTATGCCACCCTTATGTTCCTTTATTTTACTATATTTGTATTGACCATGAGTGTTTTCTCAATTACGTTCTTCCAAAAGCAAAATGTCTTTCAAGTCAGTTGTTGTTCAAGTCAGTGGGGGTTTTTGGGGGGTTTTTTGTTTGTTTGTTTTGTTTGTTTGTTTTTTTGTGAAGCTTGTATCTGCAAAGGAACGACCGGATAATGGAAGAAACTAGTGCGAAGTTGGAAGGCAAGCAATGGCCACAGCAACCAGTATGCTTTTAGTTTGACCCTAAACAAAGGAATGAGTCAACAAAACAGCTGGAGAGGGTTGTTCTGCAAACTATGGGAGGAGCAGGTTAAGAAACCTGTTGCCTGTGCTTCCCTTTCTACTTTTAACAGGGAATAAATTTCTTCCGACAGAGCCCTAAGCAACAACTAAACGCTTAGGTCAAGCAGGGGCAGTGTTTGAAAGAGCTTGTGTGTAGTCAATATAATCCTGAATGATTAAAGCAATTTACCTAATATATTTAAATAACATCAATGGGTGCTAAAATGCAAACCTTTTGGAGCACGTGTTTCAAATAATGTGTTTTCTAGACCAACTGTATGAAGTTGTGATGTTCTCACAATTTTCTTCTGAGATCTTTTTGTTGGAAGGAAGGAGTCAGAGACTTTGGTTCCAGATCCTCATTTCAAACTATCCTATGTTCAGAAATATTCAGAGCTGGGCATTTTGGTTGGATCATTTTTTATCATAAGTAAGTATATAAAACAATATTGGCCTTACTACTAGTCCCGAGGGTATCCCACTATTTATCTTTTCTATACTGAGAATGGGCTATTTATTCCTACTCTTTGCTTCCTGCCTATTAACCAGCTTTTAATCACTGATAAGAATTTGCCTCTTACACTGTGGTTACTAAATTTCCTTAATAGTCTCTTGTGAAGGACTTTTATCAAAAGCCTTTTGAAAGTCAGAAGTATATCATATCTATTGCTGCTTCTTTATTCGTGTTTTGTTTACAATTTCAAATAATCATAGTGCGTTTGAGAAGTATAATTCATCCTATCAAAGCCAGGTTTGCTTTCTTTATCACATTATACTATATAATAGTGTCTTATTTCTTTGAAATCATTGCTTTAATTTTATTATGGTGCTCCGATGTGTTCATAAACCAAGTAATGAGGAATCATGTGTGATGTATCTTCTTCAGTGATATGACTTTGTTTTTTTAGTGCTCAAGAAAGCTGTTCTGCCTACATTTCTTTTCAAGTGACCATCTTTCTGTAAGTCACCCTAAAACAAAATCTGTTTGTGTATTGGCTTCAGCAAGGAGATCCAACACAGCTGTATGTTGGATGGCCAAACATGACATGTTCTCAGTCTGAAAAATCCAAACCTTTTACTGAAGAGGATGAAAACATAAAGCAGTCACATATGATTCAGAATAGCTTGTCTTAGCTTGGAACAAAAGCTCTGTAAAATGTAAATTACTCTTCATCTCGGCTATTAATTCTCAAGATAATTTAAGATGAGATTTCAAGTAATTCAGGCAGATAACTCAGTGTCCTGGTTATGTGGTGCTCTGCCAGCTATCTGTCAATGCCAGTGGGCAAATAACTGAAGGGAAGATGGGTGCCCCTTAAAAAGAGGGGACATGAATTATTTTTTCAATTCTGGAAAGCACCGAGTACGGCAGGAGATTTACTAACCTCTGTCTGAAATCTTCATTCCCTTCATTGAGTCAAACTGCTCTTGTTAGTCTCCTGCTCAGCAAGAGCAAGGGGTGTCCGACTGCGACACGCGCTGCGGCTTCCCGAGCAGCTCTCGGGGACGGCGCTGCATGTATGTTTGGGGGATAACACGGCCCTGATTCTAGCAGTGGCTGTAATTAAAATTGTAATTTGTGCCTCTTCTCATTATGTTTTGATGGCCTTAGGCTGTAATTACAAAGTTAATTAATTAATTAAACAAAACCCTAAATACTATTACACGTTATGTGAAAATACCAAAGCGAGGAAATGCAACGTAACACTGGTGTAGTTTCTGGTGGAGGATGTGGCTATGGAAATGCAGTTGGCAGGGTGCAGAAAACACACCCAGTGCAGCAGCGCGGTGGCAGTTCCTTCTACAGCACCGTTTCCGGAGAGCTGATCACAACGGGGCATTGATCCCTCCCCAGCTCTAGTGCTTAGGTACCAGCATGGTATGAATAAATGATGAGCAGATAAAATTTGCCCGTGCTGACTGCAGCACTTCTTAGGCTCTTTCAGTCCTCCTGGCATCCCCTCTCCCCACTCCTCTTCACCGCATCCCTGGTGCTCTCCTCTTCCCTCCATCAATACCAATGGCTCACGTGACAAATGAAATTTCTGTCTCGGTACTTTTCCAGGCTACAGGTTGGAACAAGTGAACCATTAGTCACTTCATGAAATCCTCCTTTGTGCCACCAGGCTGAGAGCAGTTGCACCTTTATGCATATTTTATGCACATTTATGGGCTGCATTTCACAGTGCTGTATTTAGTTCCATTACAGTTTTCCATCATATTGCTCTTTTATTATGGCATTAATTATGTATTGTTTTTATTTTATCTTACAGTATTTTTTAACGTTATTTTCTTAGTTGGGCTTTATAATGTTTATGAAGTTAATCTGTAACAATAAGGCTAATGTTATCCTGGCACTTTGCATTAGCCAAGCTGTTATTTTCTGAGCACTTTTGTTTGGGTACCTCTTATATTGCCTTTAAAAAAGATCAACATTAAAAAGTCTGAGACACTGAATTATTCATAAGTAAAGGGATTTTTTATAAAAATACAAGAGCTTTTTTAGGAGGATGCATTTCCACTATTGCTATTCCAGGTCATATGAAGCAGCCATGTTGAAAGTGGGCCACAGCCGATGTCAGAGATGGAGTGAAAAAGTAGCTAATGAAAGCAACTTAATGAAAATAAATAGCATATTATAGGTTTAGCTGTATACTCCCGCATGTGGATTTTCCACAGGTCCAGCCAGCAGGGTCTGCAGGATCTTCTTGTCACCAGGAACATTTCTATCTTTATGTGGGTCTGCCTCACTTCAGCTCATCCTTTTGGTTCCCCATACATCTGATGGTATGGAGGGAGTCTCAGCTTTGGCAGGAAACACCTCGTGCAGAGAGTGAGTTTGTGTCAAGGCTTTTTTCAGAGGTTGCTTGGGACACAGAGAAACAAATCCCAGTGTCTTTAGATGTGAGCCTGTAACGCGCAATATGTTGCTTTTTTCAAAAGTGCTAATACATGAATGATTAGTACCAAAAATCAGAAGAGCAGATAAGAGTGGAACATTATCACTGTGAGTTATTGCGACACGTTGCAACTTGTTGTGAAAATAATAATATGGGTGACTCACCTGGAGCCTGATTCATTGTTTTTCAATTTCCTGTGCAGTCACATAGTAGTTGCCCTTAATTTTTTTGCAAAGATTTACTTGAATCAGCCTTAATTAATAAAATACTCAAAAATTGGCTGAGCCTATATTAAGGAAGGGTGAGAAATTCTTCAGTATTGGTAAAACTAGAAGAAGGGTTGGGGATGTGATTGATACAGGGATTGTTTATCCTTTCACCTTATTTCAATGACTTTCAACTTTTTATATTTATTGCTACTTGAGTTCTTTTTTTAAAGATAACAAATAGGTTAACAACACTGAGCAAGGCTTTGTGCTTAGTTGCTGAAGACTTGCAGATCTCGGGATCTATGGATGCTGACCACTTCTGAAAATCAGACCATGTTACATTTCATATTGAGTTTTGTCATATATTTTCCTCCATTTTCAGGGAGCAGGGAATAAATCTTTTGAGTCTGGCAATTGTTTGAGAACAGTCATTTTGAAGCGATTTGTCCATTTGAAACAAAGATTGAAAACGGAAGGCAGGGGAAAAGGTTGATTTGTCCTTTGTGGCTGTTTTGCTGTGTTTTTAAGAGTACAAGACTTCTCCCTTTCTCATGTGGCTTTTCTAGGCTTTTTCCTTCCTACCTGAATAGTGTCTCCTGTTTGCTGTCTAATTTGTGGAAAAAAATGTGGGAAAATATCCAAATGGAAAGCGAAAACAAATGCTTAAAAATAACATGCAAAGAGATCATGAATATCCTTTCTCCCTCTCTAGATTTGCCGTTTGCCTCCTTTACTTAATTATAAGTGTCATGTTGCACATGTATTCTGTAGTTCCTGCTTCAGTGATATTCTTAGTTCTTGGAGTTTCTATGGTTAAAAAAAAAGGGGGGGGTAAATCTTTCTGACAGAAAAAGCAATCAACTAATTTGCTCTCAGTTGCACTTCCTTCTTCTATAGCTGCTGCACCTCTCAGTCCCAAGCTGAGAGAGGTGCACTAAGCAGATGTGCTTAAGGAAGGATCAAATAAAACTTATTTAATACTCACTTATAATGAGGTAATTATTTAGAATTCATGTACCTTTTACCATAATTAATCGCATTCAAAATAGTGGTTTGTAATGCATCATTTTAAATTACACTTATGAATTTATATGTATCATTAGAAGGAAAATATAAGACTGTTAATTTCATAGTTGCAAACTAAACCCTGTTTATGTATTTGTGTCTTGTGAATATAATAGAAAACATGGGAAAATAATTCCATATTAAAATGCAGGTAACTGGAGGGCATTTACTAAAACCAGTATTAATATTATCTTAGTTAACTTTCAAATATAAAAAGGACTGGGTAAATAACTCGGTATGAAATCTGAAGTATAATTTATAATGAATTTGTACTAATGATATCTAATGTGCCTAGTTAAAATGAAAGCTTTATTGAGAATAAATGTTACTCATTTACTTCAAAGGGAGTTACCAGACATATGTAATTTGACGGTAATTTAAAAAATAGAACAATATTGGCTAATAAATGCATGATTTACAGATTTCTCATATGAAAATGAGATGCAGGGAGTATAAGATTTTATTTAATTGTGTAATATTAAAAAATCTCCTCCTGAGAATATTTTAGCTGCAAAACATCTAAAAGAAAGAAATTCCTGAAAAGCTCTCTTTATGATGAATACTTAAATAGTAAGAACTGTTAGTTAAATCAACAGATGAATAATATTTTAATGAAATGTTAAGTTGGCTTGTAGAAATTGGCTTATTCAGAGGTATAGTTTTCTAGAAATTTCAAGGACTAGTATTTTGAATTCAGTTAATTTGTATAGCCAAAACAGACACAGGTCCTGATAATGCAGAGTTGCTGGCAAATAATTTAAGGAAGAGCATGCTTGTGCCCCATACATATTTTATTCTAGATTCTTATATATAAAACATTAACATTAACATTAGATCCGTTTGGATTCATTAAGGGAAAAATGCAGCAGTAGGAATCGCATGTTTTATAAAGCAGTCATTGTTTTTAATGAACATGTATAATTAGTTCTACTGTAATAAAGTGAAAATCTATCCCATAGATAGATTTTCCTCAGATTTTCTTCACAAGCATGAAACCTCTCATTTAGTATGGCATCTCCTAAAATATTTTCCCTGGTATATCTTTTCACATTTTACAGAGGAACCATTCAATCATCCTTATGGCTTGCAGTATAAAGATTTGTTCTATCATTAAGGGACATTTAGAGACCTTTGCTCATATTACTTGTGCCATGGGGAATCTTGGCTTTTTGATTTCGTTTAAAGAGAAGCAATGTTCAGTGCATCATTCCTCTTTAGAATTCACAAATAGGGGTCTTCTGTTCTCACATTATTGCATTAACCAAGCAAAAAGAAAATAATAACCTCATAATTATGTAAACTACTATGCTTTACATGTTTTATAGCAAAGCCTCCAGTATATTGGCTTTTAGATATAAATACGGGTGTTATAATTTCCTGTGATATTCTAAGAAGTGCAAGGGCTTTGCCTGTCGAATGTACCAGTGTTTTTGGCTTTCGCACAAGGCAAAAAAGGGGAATCCAGTACAGCAGATCAGGTAGGGAGCAGGGGCCTTTTGTAGGGCAGCCAAATACTGGTTCATGCTCTTTAACTGAACATTCCCTTCAGTTTCCCTCCTGGGAACGTTTCCCTCCCTAAAGGGAGGCACATACTGAGAATACTCATCCTGCTTCCATGGGCTGTGGAGCTGTCAGAGGTCAGCCTTTTTTTTTTTATTCCTTCTTCAGATTTTGGACAATTTGTTCCTCATTTCATTCTTCTTCACTTATTTCCATGCTTCAAGCTAAAGGGGAAACCTGATTAGTACCTGTGCTGGGTTGTGTACTGTCGGCTTAGGAGGGCTGCAGACCTTTTCATCTAATCAGCACTCATGTGTCAGCTAATGCAAGTGTACCACTAAACAAGTCCTCATCAGCCCCCAGAGAAACGACGTTTCATCTTCGGGTGTACATTGTGTGAAATCCAAAATGTTTTTTTCTCATTGGGCTGAACACTGGGTGAATATCAAGAAAACCAGCTAACTTCAAAAGGTCAGATTAGACAATTCCAAGGTGAACAGATGTGACTGTATAAGGTTACTGCTAGGTACTTCATGTGCACTTTTTAAACTTGTGTTGGGAATTGCATTTCTGAAATGGTCTCATAGGTGCTATTATGCTAATTCAAGTGTAAATCACCAAGAGACCAGAAACCAAGCAAATCTAAACCGTCAGTAATACATTTATTGCACATTAAACGAGTCAAAGCAAACCCCCAAGACATGCCCTTTTGTAGAGTGAAACCTTAATTAGATGAGAAATCTAGAGTGCTGTGGCCTGATGAGTAATCTTGAGATTTTTTTGAATGACATTTTTTTTTCATTTAATAGCAAATTATCTGAAGGAAAGTATTCTTAGATGGCATGTTCTACTGAGTGAAATGGAAGGCTGTTTCTGTTGGAAATGCACAGTCCTTGGAGCTGTTAACCAGAGGTGTCCATGTACTGCCACAGCACGTGCAGACCTCTGGATTCATCGGGATAAACAGAATTGTATTGCAGTAAACAAAGTTTAAAGCAAAGTAATATATTTTTATTGTGGGATTAGAAAGGGATTAGTGTAATTTGATACAGATATTGTATGAAGAAGTGAGAATGTTGTCCAAGTGAAAAATCCTGAAAGGATCCCTGAGAAAGGATTACTTTCTCAGCTGAACAGCTCACAATGTCTCAAATAGATATTTTCCCTAATGGGGAAACTATAAGAAGTGCCAGGCACCCATGTTGACTGCAATGATAACTAATGATGCACAAACTTTGCAAGTGTCCTTTGGAATAATAGATGTCAGAGAACCATTGCAGGAATTTCCAACCTGTTGGTTTCTGTGGCTGTTCACAAGGCAGAAGGTTGGGGCCTTGCACCATGCAGAGCCTGCTGGCTCCCGGGCTCTACAAGAGCCATCAGAGAACCTCCCCAAGAAAAAAACTTGATTCAGTGAGTTTAATTTCATAGCTGCTGCATTGGAAATAAGCTCAACATGATAGTTTGTAAAGATAAAATGCAGCAAACAAAAATTCATGTAAGTAGCAAACTAAAAATAGCAAATGGTCCCATATTTATATCTCAGTAGTCAGAATACAAATAAACATCCTTAGTGAAAACACATCAGTGCTTCCAATTAAGGCTATATAATTGCATGCTTTGAAGTGGAACAATGGAAAGATCTGACAATCCATTGTATTAATATGAGGCAGAGACTTCAGAGACATATAAAAAATAACATTTAATCTGTATAAAGCACCTTCTACTATATACTTTTTTTCATGACATTTATGTGTTTTGTACAAGCACACACATTGCATCTATAAATAGATACCTAACTAGCTAAACATATATTATAAAGCAAAATGAAATCTGCTGCAATCTTTCAATGTTTTTCAGGGACCATAGCTTTAAAAAAAAAAAAAAAAAAAAAAAAACAGAATTCTTTACACATTCAATTTAAATGCATTTTAGTACGCAAATGTGCTATGATGAAAACATAAAGCTAATACCTTTATCGGAGAAGGAGTCATTGCCCTCGTGGTTTTATTTGGCAGGAAATTTTTACAAAGTGAAAAGTCATTCTTTACGTACATCTAGTCCTTGTAAATTCTTCCTGGACTACTAAAAGGGTGAAAATTGTATTACTGGGTATTCTGACAGTGACAGTTTTTGTTAGGAATATAAGCTTATACTCCTAACAGCAGCTTATAGAAATGTACAGGTATGTCACCTGTTTGCTTTTTATATGCTTCTCTGTGGAAGTGTTTTAGACACATGTGAAAGTCTCTAAGATATTCATGTAGTATTGAGGTCACAAAGTTTTGCTAACCCTAGTTTAAAAATATAGTTTACCAGTAAGAGAGAGTGAAACAGAGGGAAAGAGTATGAATTATATTTAATTATGGCCATAGTGCTTCGGATCTGATGAGGGATTAAGACCTTCACTGGGCTAGATTTTTTAGATCTGTAGATTGTGACCCCTATGGCATCTGTGGATCCTGTGGCAGAGAAAGAAATTAAAGCTATTCTGTGCTAGCCTCTTGCTAAGATCCTTCTTCTCAGCAGCAGCCAGGAGGAGGTAATCCCTGGCACCACGTGCAGGAGCCACCAACCTGAGCCATGTCTGAGCAAGCAGCCTGGTGGGGAAAGTGTCCCTGCACGTGGGAGATCCGCAATGCTCATCTGGTCACTTGGACCATGTCATACGGTGGCGAGGAAGCACTGCGGCTCTGTGGTACTGCTTGGCCTCGACAGTAGATTGATGGCAGCACTTGGTCATGGGTGATGTGAGTAAGAGGCACATGTCATCGTTCTACTGGCATTTCCCCTCAACTGCTGTCGTTGTTGGTAGGTAAAGATTATCAGTGTTAGATCAATTATACCAATGGCTGAACAGCATAGATTTAATTACACTTTTTTTTTTTTTTCTCATCATATCACTTACTGTTTTCTTCCTATTTGGGCACTTGTGATGGAGCGTTCTTCAGTCAGAATCACCAAAATGCATATTCCTATTTCAGTCTGTGCTCTTGGGACTTATTTGCCTTGATTATAAAACTGAGATCCTTGGAGTTAAATAACACCAGCTAAAAACAGCTGTTTTGTCATAAATATTTATTTATGGGCAGAGGTTTACATTACTCATTTTTAAACAATATCAGCTATAGTCATCATCTTCAGATGCATTCCCACAATAAAGTGTTTGGTACAGCTAGTATTGATTTGCACACAGTGTGATCTTTCCCTGAAAAAAGAAGGCAGCTTCCTAACAAAAATGAATAATTGGTGTTTGCGCGGCCTCTTTAGCAGTCTGACCATTGAAGCAGTTTGTCTAAAATACTACTTAATTAATAGTGGCAGTGTGGGCTGGGATGCTACGTCAGACATGCTGGCATTGACTGCAGGCGCACAGCAGGAAGGCTGAGGAAGATAAAGTGGGTTCAATCCCAAAAAGGGTCATAGAAATCATCGATAGTGCTTATAAAAAGGCATGACACAGGTTATTTCTGTCAATGCAGAGCAAAGGGGAAAGGACATGTAAAATAAAAGCTCTCTGGTTTGGTTGGTAGAATCTTAGACCCTCTTTGCACTTCATATTGGGCTAATGGGCTGATGTTAACACCAGGTGATGTTACCTGAAATTGCCTCAGTTTTCGGTTCCTTGCCGTTTGAGACGTGGCACCCACCAGAGCTCTCGGAAAGGCTAAGCTGGTCTGGAGGGTGCATGGGAGAGATGCTGTGCTGGCCTCCCCCATGTCTGCTCCCAGCCTCTTCCTCAGGGCTGTCCGCAGAGAGCGCTGATGTTGGCACCTTCCTGGCTGAGAGCCAGGTTTGAATCTGGGCCTGGAAAGCCGTTGGGCAGTTTCTGTGCTTCTTCCTTGAGAAAAAAAATATCCAGAAACAAATTAGTTAAGTAACTCAGTGTTTTCTGGGTAGGGATAAATGAAATGAGAACACGCTAGATGAGACAAGGAGAAATGGTGACTTGTTTGGTGGTAAAGAGCAAAAGATGACAACACTGATGACTGCTATTGCTGGTCTGTGGAGCCCACTACTGTCCTTGCTGCCGTCTCTGCCTCTGCTTTAGCCCTTATCACAATTACAGTGTATTGTCACAATTATAAGAGTTGCCCTTGCTTTTCATTCTGTCCTTGTTAATATAATGGGGTTTTTATTGAAGCTAGGGTGGATTTTGTTGCAGTTGTGCATGCCAGTTATATTTTAAAGCATAAAATCTGTTGCAACACCTGAACTGTCCTGGCCTGAAGCTACAAAACAAAGACATTGTAATAATACACTTTCAGCAATAATTGCTCTGCATCCCTCTCTCTTTTGTACAGATTTTAGTTGGCAGCCCATTGTCCTTGATGTAGTCTGGCATTCATTTGTTACAGCCTCTTTTCACGTGATCTGATATCACTGGAGCTGAGGGAAGAGGCAACAGCATAGTTGCCCAGCAGTGGATGCTGTGTGTCCTTCTGGCCTCGTGGAATCACAGGAAAATGCAGCTTGGAAGGGGCCTCGGAAGGTTTCTTGCCCAACTTCCAGCTCAGAGCAGGTTGTTCAAGGTTTTATCCAGTTGAGTCTTGTAAACATCCAAGGATGGAGTCTGCACAAGCTCTGTGGGCCGGTGCTTGGCTGTCCTCGTGATGCTACCTTCAGGGAGAGGTCTCCCACTACTATTCCTTGCTGCTTCCCCTCGGTGCCAGGTGCCATGTCCTAGGCCTAGCTGGCTCTGAGGCTTCCTCTTTCTGCTCCTTATCTGCTACCAGGGCATTGGACATCATCTGCAGTTGGAGATCTGCAGGTGGAGGAACCTACTGACAAAAGTTGGAAGCCTCCAGCTTTCCCTGTCTTGGAGTCTTGGGAGGCAAAATATTGTTCCTTTGTTCTCATGTATTCTACATATTTTTAAGGGATTTTTTGTGTTTGTGTAAAGTGAATAAGCACACAGTGAATAAGCCAGGAATGAATTCCTAGGGTGAGAGTATCTTTACCTTTCCCTGCTGGTTCTCTATTTCAGTGCTGATCTTCAAAAATCTTACCTTGCGGGGTAAGGTGGTAGTTCAGAGTCTATGGCCCTAGGACAGCACCATCATGACAGGCACTTATCATATAGCGTGTGTGTGTCAGACTTTCAGAATGTGTTTAAACACAGGCTCCTAATGCATTACATAGAGAATGCCTGGAGGTGATAGTGATTGTTCACTGCTCGATATTACAATACGGGCTTTTTCAGGAGCTGCTGTCTGAAGAAAAAGAGAATACAGAATTTTAAATAGGAAGTGCTTATAAAGAATTTATTCCCTGCAATACTTTGTCAGTGCTACACTGCTGTACCAACATGCATTCTGAATTTAAGAGAATGAGAAGGTGGCATTTTTTTGTTCTGTTCACCCCTCACATACCTAGTGACAACTTTCAGAGTAAAGAATTAAATACAGAACTAAGTACAGGAAAGTACGGTTATGCTTTAAATTTGTCATCCCTAAAGTTAATGGAATGACTCCACATATACTTCATTTTAAATGAAATTGTAATCTTATCAGAAGAAATCATACAGTAATAAGCCTGTAGTTTAACAAGAGGAATGGGCCTGTGAGTAGCTAGCAAACTATTTGAGATGTTGTAAAGTAGATCATTAGGGATAAAGTAATTTTAAGTGCAAAGAGTCTACTAATAAACTCTTTTACAATCAGGAACAAAGGAATAAATGCAAGTATAATGGCGTCTTATTTATCAGCTATTTCCTATGAACACAGGGCAATAGTCTGAACGTAAGCAATGGTTTTGAAGACCTTTGTGATGCTACTTGACAAATTCTAATAAAAACTTACAACGTCATTTTGCTTTTTTGTCTGTGGAGACTGCCTAAAAGGTATATAAAGAAAGAACCGTTACGAATAGTAACCATAGCTGGTTATGCTGTTGAGTAGAAGAGATGTATGCTGCACTGTTGTTGAATTCAAGTCATTGGGCATCTTCATGTTGTTGTAGAGACAAAAATACTCTGCATTCAAATGTTCATGTTTACATATTACAGTTTTGATTTATTCAAAGACATCTTACAGCTTTTGAGCCAAGAAACTTAATAGATTTTTACATTCTCTTTTAAAGAGCAAAAACTTCAATTAACTTTAGTTGAATTCACCTAAAAATCTGATATTCTGCTAACTAAGCTGCTCTCCTTCAAATGAAAGGACACCTCTATTTTTGACTGTCAGTTGATCCACTAGAGTGAACACAAATCCTTTTTCTCAGTTCAGTTGCAGAACAAGCTTTTCTCTTTTCACAAATCAGTCATCTCACTAGAAACACTATCCTTTAAAAATACTTAGGAAAATGAATGTGTGAGGGAAATGGCCTGTGTTTAAAAGGGACAACGGAGGAACGGTATTAGATATTCGTTAAAAATGAAATGATGGAGATTCCGAAAATAATTATTGAAATACTTGACATATTGCTTTATTTCTTCTCCTGAGGTATTTTTATACCACTTCCTTTCCTGCCGAAATAATACAATCTTTGTTTCTTCTACAAAATACTTTCATTGTTTTCCACCATACTTAGCTTTCAGAATAGAAACATGACTAAGAGTATTGTTGTCCCTCAAGATAAAAAATACAATGCATTCCTGTGCTATCTTTATCTTGTTCTGTCCTCATTTTCAGGCAATTATTTGTGGCCCCTTTTCGGCCTTGTAAGTAGTAAAAAGCATTGGAGTTCAATGAGGACAAACCAAAAAAGGGGGATTTTTAGCTGCAGGGAATAAATATTTTGAATGTGGTTACAAGTGGGATCAAAGATGGCCCCTCTTTCACCATCCATAGTTGAAAATAGAAATACACAAAATGTATTTCTAACTCCTAACTATTTCTCTTTCTGGTATCAAGGCCAAGAAGATATCTTGTGTTTTAATATTCCTTTTTCTCCTAGTCAGAGCTTTCTCCACTTACTGTGAGGCACCAGGTAAAATTGTTTTCAATTCCATAAGCTCATCTTTATCATAAACTGCTAAATTTGACTCCCAGTGAACTTTCCTGTGAACCCTGGCAAATTTCAGGGCCTGAAGTCAGAGTTATTGTCCCTTATTCCTTTGCATGGAATATTGCAGGGCACGCTTAGGGGAAGCCTGTCAGCAGCAATCTCATATTACCTCCTTTAGCTTTTCTTCATTTCCTTACTGTCTTTACTTTTCTTTGTGGTCAGTCCACATGTGTCTCTGAAAGTATTTGTCAGGACCTGCTAAGTGGGTGGCTGGAGCAGTTGCATCCTGATAAATGTGCAGTGAGTAGGCAGAGGTCAGCAGCAGGCGCGTTTTGCAGTGTAAGCAGCACAGGGTGTACAGCAGGCCAGATTGCTGTACAGGCAGAGGATTAACTATGTGAAAATACAATTCAGACAAGACCCTTGACAAATTTTATGAAAATGATCTGCAATGAGGAATTTGAGGAGGCACTCAGTGCTGCAGTCAGCACTAAATCCCTTGTATTTTACAACCCAATAATCAACCTGCTGCTGTGATTATCGGAGTGGAAGAGGATGAGTGGCTGGAGTAAGTGGCTTTGGGATGGTGCCCAGACCTACCAGGGCCCTGAAGCAGCTCCAGCAGGAAGCTATCCCCGTTTGACATCCTTGCAGCCTAAGCAGACAATGAAGATTTGGGGAAGGAGAGATGCATGTGTTAGATCTTAATTTGGTCGCCTTTGTCCTATATTTGTTCCTATCAGAATCCTTTCCTCACTCTTTTCTTTCCTGTCGCAGAGCCAATGAAAAGATAGTAATGCCAGGAGACATAGCAGAATATTGTCTCCTGAGAAAAATGTCATCTAACAGTCTGCAGCTTTATTCTCCCAGACAAAATTGTCACCCACTATAAGGGCTGCCAAGAGTTCCAGTAAAATCTTTGTAAGAAAAACGTCTTCATCTCCTGAGGTTTCCCTGTTTCTTTTTCCATTTTCCCTTTTTCTTTTTTCATTTTTTCTTTTCCCTTTTCTTCCCAGCAGGAGACAAAGTTCACTGGCAGATTAAAAGGTCTGCATCTGTAAAACCAGCAATGATACCCAAGTGAACTTGGGTAAAAATATCACTGCCTTTTAAAAGTTAGCTAAAGAAAATTTTCCAGTTTGTTTCCAGTTTGTGGACATTTTCTGACATTTTAAAATAATCCAGATACTCTTAGGAATGTGTGAAATGGATGGGAATGTCCAGATCACCAACACCAAGATCATACTTGAGCTCTGGGACCCATCCAGACTTCCTCATGCTCCTGGCTGTGTCCTGCTAGAAATTCTGTGGTCTCGCAAGCCCTTGGCCACTCAAAATGCATGGGGAAGGTGCCTTGGAAAGCAGGTCATTACCTAGCAGTGTCATGAATGGTTTCCAAGACAAACAGGGTTTTAAATAATACAGATATTAGCTGTGTTCAGTCTGGCTGTAAAAAAAAAGAGGCAAAGATTGGAAATGTCCCTTGTCTAGAGGGGCAGCATGTGATAAAGAGGCATGGCTAAGGCTCACCTGTGTTTAAGCTCTTAAGTGACTGTCTTGTTTGTATGAGGTCCAAGTTGGCAACCCAAGTCTATCCTCAACTCTGTCTTCATCTCCTGCTTGCAGTCTTGCACTAAGTGCAGCTCAGCTGAGCTAGAGGGTCCACTTTGAGAAGGGTCACTCGTTTTGACACATACTGCTTTTGTCCTTATGTGTGGAGCTTTTTGTGATCCGTGATATCTTGGAGGAAATTACTGAATAAGAACACACGATAATTGCATTTCATATGGATAAGGAAAGTACAGACGCACTGTAGGGGAATTTCGAGATTATAAAGATTGGATGTGCTCCTTCATCAGCATAGAAGTTGAGGAGTTGAGGGAAGAAGTAAGCATGTCCAAAGAACAGATTATATGCAGTGCAGTGTGGAATTCTCATATTTTATGTCAAATTATCTAATATTAGCCATTCTTGGATAGGAGATTGGTTTGGTCATAATGAAGTGCAGCTTCTCAGATTCCAGGAAAATTTGAAGTCTTACTGTTCAATGGCTTCGGGCAGAGAAGGATCACTGATCAGTTGACTAGGTCTCTTGTACATGACTGAGGAGATACCTGATTAATGACCTGTGACACAGTCTTTGTATGTCCAAGGGAAGCTGCATACCAGATGAATACTAAGATGGCAAATTCACAAAGCATTTTATCTGGCTTTTATTGAGAAAGTGTGTATGGTCTGGAGGCTATAGTGGAAATATGTGGCTATTTTTTAATTGCACATAAACTTTTTCTATCAAAAAACTTTTTTCTAGCAAAAAGGATTGGAAAAGAGTTTTGCCTACAAGTTTGGAGTGTGGACACACTTGTTCTTGTTTCTTTTATTGGTTTGGAGATTCTCCCAATGTTATTCCTTTTTGAATTCAACTCTACAGCTTTTTTTTTTCTTCTTGTTTTTTTAAAAAAATGAATGTGCCACAACTGACTCCTTGTTTATAAGCCTGAATCTACTCTTTTGTTTAGTGAGGATAGACAGATTAGACACACATCTGAATGACCTATTATGCATTGTAAGGGCTATGTTTAATTGGAAAAAAAAATAACAGCTGCTTAATTTATGGATGTGCACAACAGGACAAACAATTTCAACATGGCAAGCAGAACACTCATCATTCATAGAGTTGGCATCAGTTCCTCACGCGTTGCAGTTGCAACAGGAATCTCTTTCTTTGGGAGTTAATTTAGTGCTTTTGAAAGGTTCTGGATGGTAACCCTGGAGACTGGAGTCCTGTGTTTAGCTCGGGAACAGGTGCAGGGCAGGCAGAGCCCGCCGCTCCGGGGCGTTCCTGCAGCCCGCCCTCCGTTTGCTCGCCCCATTAGGAGGGAAAATCATCAGGGAAGAGAACACGGCAGCTCAACATCCCTTTGCCTTTATTCCACAATACTGAGCCATGGTGGCAGTTTGAAGATAGACAGCTGTCTACCAGGCACTGGGCAGAGATCACCAGCATTTTCACATAGTGACCCCCCGTGGGTTGTAATGAGGCTTTTGTCATTACGCAGCAGCCTTCTCTTTTATGAGGAATTTTACCCATTACAGTAATAATGCCCTTTTTAAAGCACAGATTTGAAATGAATAGGAATAAAAAAAAGGAAAACAACAACTGGATGTCTAGGAACATGACTGCGCAGTTAGGTAGTCCATACCCTCAACTCTATAAACTATTATGCTGCACTCATTAATCTTTAGCGAGTGCTTTCAGTTGCTTATTAGGAAACATCTGTTTAATTTTTCTTATTTTATTTCCTTATTGCATTTTCTTGTTTGTTCTCAAAATGCTTTCCCTAGGGGGAAGAAAGCATGTGTAGCGGAGGGTATGAGTTTGGCAGTATTGATTGTTTTCTTTTTTTTTCTTCTTTTTTTTTTTTGGTAACAATATGTGTATTTGGTACAGAATGCAGGATCACAGAAAAAGACTTGAAATTCATTTCTGTCTTCAGTTGTTGGGGATGATCTGTCTCCTATGGAAACACGTTGTAATGCTGTTTCTGGGTCTTACATGTTAACCAGGAAGGTGAAAGTGTATTTTCCAATTGTAGATCCCAGAGCTTTATTCAGTCTTTCAAAAATCTTGGGTCCAGGTTATTGTTTATCTTACAAGAAGTGCCTGAGAATTCCCCTTGATTTAAGAGTCAATAAGAAGCTAATGTGGGGAAGATAGCGATAGATTTGCTCAGGGCAGCTCATGTGTTACAGCATTTTGTACTAATGGAGTTTCCTGAGGTGTGATGGCTTCATGCCCAGGAATTACATGGCTGTAATCCAGCTAAGAGGTGACACATGTAAATAACCAAAGTCTCGGCTTCATTTGCCAATAGGTGATGGAGTCTTGTAGCACTCAGTGACAATAGAAATGATTACTCATGGATATTACTATGGGTAACTTAGATGCATCAAGGAATCCAAATGCCCTTAAGCTGTGGATTGGATTGGCTTATGTGGGAGCAATATTTTCCATCAAAGAAGAATTTGTCTTCCTGCAAATTCTTCAAAATGCCTTCTTCTGCCCTCAGCATTCTGTCTTTTTCAATTGAAGTGCAGCCAGATGTTTTTGTTAATGAGCTCATCTTATGTAAGCACTTATGTATGGTAGTGATGTGAGAAAGCATAGGAGGAATTGAACGTTGTCTTTGTTTTATTGTCCCGTAAGGCTAAGTAATATGATAGAGTCAGCCAAGTGACTATGCAAAAATGCAGAAATGGATTGAAGAGAGAACTGGTTTGTGTGGGACACCACAAATGATCAAGGTAATTGTGGAAGTACAACTTCTCAGTGTGACTTTTCAGGACTGGAGTCCATGTATCTTTTGAAAGATACCAAAGCATTTTCTGATGGATTCTTGAGTGTATCTGAAAAATAAGGGTGGACGTCTTCCACATATTGATGATCATGATCCATTAGTGTTTCCATGCAGTTACACTTTCATGGTCTACTATGACACTAGTTTTCTGCAGGTCTAGAACATTAACATCATTTTTTCTCTGAGCTTCTTCATGTACACAGAGATTACAGGTAGGCAATAGTTATAGAGCGAGGTATTCCAGGTGGTCTTATCACTGAAGGCAGGGAAAATCTGGAATGCTCGAAGAAAGTTTTTTAAAAAAAAAAAAAAAGGGATTTCCAGTTTATATAGCGGACTGACAGGAACAAAATGTTTTTGTGTCCGCTCACGGCTCCGGTACCCACCCCATGTGTAGCCTGGTTCCTTGGGCCCCCCAGCCCATCCACCACGCTGCAGTTGCACCCCCTGAATTCTCCATAGCTAGGCCACCTATAATCAATAACAGCTGAATAGCAGCATCTGGTACTGCAAAATTTCAACAGTATCTTGTACGTTTAGAAAGTGAGAGTCAACCATGGATCTAATTTTATAAGCTGTTCTCTGGGTATATCTTGCCTGTTTAGAGGTAGACATTCTGGATATTTTTTTAAAGCCTGGTCTCACAAGACTGTTTGCTTGATTGGGGAGGTCCATTAAGTCTCTAAAAGTCGTGAAAGTTACTGAACCTCCCAGCCCTCTGAGACTAACTTTTCACCAGCTGCAGAGATTGTTAAATGTCTGTATCATATGTTGCATTTTACGAGGAAATAGCTAAAGCTGTTTTTGCAGTCTGAGGACACTTACCCTTTGGGCAGGATAACCTAGACTGTGAATTAGTCTGCCAAGGCAGTATACCCTTTCTTTTCTGCTCTTTAATTTTCAGGCAAAGCCGATATATACACTTCTCCCAATTGCTGGTTATGTTGTTTTTATAAAATCAAATTGTGCAAGGCTTAGGATTCATTGAACTGAGCTGCAAAACTCCCTTTGAGTTCAGTGGCAGATCCTACTTGCATTTGGAGACAATACGACTAAAACTCTCAAACAGATTTAATCAGATTTCCTCTGTTGTTAATAATACCCTAAATTATTAAATTGATGGAATTTTCTAAATGTAATTTACTTTACACCACCTATTGCTGCTTCCTCTTCCTTTTCTACTCAGATAAAGAGAAAAGATTGTTCCTTTAATTTTCTCAGCTACTTAGTACTATACTGTTTGGGTTCACATCTAATGCAAAAGAATGTTAAAATCGTAACAAACATTGTTTTGACTGGTAACGTTCCCTGTGATCCTGTCTTTCTGGAAAACCTATTAGTGTGAAAATAATACAAAAAGTAGATTGACCTCAATGCGTTGCTTTCTGTGTGCAAGTCCCTGTTACATAGAGGACTGCACTACCTACTATCATGCAGAGATTCTGCTTGCCCTGTCAGAAGTGAATTTCATACTGTTAAGAAGGAATAGTGCCATGAAATATGCTCTCTAACTTCAACAGAAGGGAAAAATGGTAAAGGGAAATCTCACCCAGATATAGACCCTGATTATGATCTTTGGATGTAATCCATTGGAGTTTTTCATTATTATTTTTTATTTCAATGTTAAAAAAAATGTGCCCCATATGGTTTGAAAAAAATGAATAGGGTAAATGCTTATACAGTTCTGCATTGTAGAAAAAATGAGGAGAATGAAAGTCTTCTGCATAATAACATCTGATAAACTAGTAAAACTGCATATATCAAGCAAACTGCAGTTTGCAGAAGACAGACTTCTTTTTATGCATGTGCATAAGAAACTAAGGACAGACTCATGCTTAAACATAAATGAGAATTTAATTGACAACTCTCACAATTATCTAGGTAACAATACAATCACATAATTACTGTTAAAAAATGTGCAAGCCAAAGATTATTTTGGAAAACAGTTTTACTGCAGCAAAGACTAGTGACAGGGAGACAGTACTAAACTACAGAAATGTGCTTAGTCTGCTCTTTAATCATTCTCAAAAGATAAGCATTTTACAGTGTAATCCAACTGGGCTGTTTCAGCAAATTTAGTGTGAGAAAAGCGATAGCTGAAGGGCACTTCTTGAAAATGGTCACTAGTATGAGAATAATTGTGCAAGCAACCAAATGTTTCATCTTAGTATGGAGTAAATGAATACAGAAGCTATTCCAAAGATAGCACCTTTCTGAACTTTGGCTGTAGTCGTGGCTCAGACAGCAATCTGCCAATGCGACCAGAAAAACCAGCAGCCAAACTGACCCATTCACTTAAGGCTCTTCTGTTTCCTGGTTCTTAATTCCTTTCTACCGCTGTGCGATATATGCTATGTGATGCGCTATATATACTGTTGGAAATGACTACATCCACCTGCCAGGCTAATCCAGAAGGAGCTTCTTTACTTAATTGTAGAAATATCAAATATCTTAAAAGGGAAGAGCCTGTTATTTTAAGATAAGTCTAGAAATTGTCATGTTCCTACTAATTTCTACTCCTCACCACATTGTGAGACCTTGCAATGATCCTGAGGTTCTTGTCCATCACTAAAGTAGAAGTTATTAGTGTAATCTGCTATCTTCATTTTGCCTTTGCGAAAATTAAATGTCATTGTATCTTTGGGGTTTTTTTTTGTTGTTGTTTTTTTCTTGTTAATATTTTCAATATCAGTAGGACTTCTCTGCTACCAGTTTTTTTTTTTTTTTAATGGAAATGCAGGGCAGGAAAAGCATCTAAATTATTCTGATATGGATTTGAAAACTTCTGCTTCCATCCCAAAGAAAATGGATGTCCTCTCAGAAAGGACATGCTTAGCATTTAAGAGAATTCTTAAAAATCTCCCAATATTGACATTCATGGTTAATTTATGTTCTCTTTATAAAACATTTCTTTCATTTCCATCTCTGGAACTACTTAGAATTAAAAATAAAGAGAACTTTTAGAGGGCGTAAGAAGGAATCTATAAAATCTATGAAAACGTGGTATGTATTTCTAACAGGAGTATTTTGAAATGTTCACTTATCTAAACTCACAGCCTTTATGACTCTATCACTTCTATCCCCTATACCTATACTACTTAAAGCTGCAAAATTTAAGCTATTACCCAGTCAACTTCTACTTGCCATCCTCAAGCAGAATCAGTGGAGGACAGCATCTTAGGCAATGTCAATCACTGTAAAAACTGGGTGCAAAATATTTGGGATTTCATTCAAAAGATGACACTTTTTTATGTTTTGGGCTTTTGCTTATTGTGCTTGCACTCACTTATTCCCATTCTTTATTGTCAGTGTATGCATTATGTTCTTTAGTTATTGAAGTAAGACTTTGGAAACGTCATCTGTCAGTAAACCACCAGAGGAAATACAAGAAAAAGGTAAGATGAGACTTCTGAACTATAGAGTCCAATGCAGCGCTAATTCCTCATTAAATATTCAGATTTTACCTACTTTTTTTTTTTTTTTCTAAATATTGAGCCAAAAATACTGTATTTTTCAGAGGAAAATTCACTCGCTCCCATTCCCAGCAAAGCTGCCATAAAATTAACAGAAATTAATTGAAAACTTCATATGCGTTTTACATGTTGAAGTTCGTCTTGGGGACAAGCATTAGAATTCTTCTGCAAAGCAGGAGATTTTTGCTGATGCTCTGACAAATGCATAGTTGTTTGTGGTTTTTGTTTTGCATGCAGCTGATCTGGTTGCTCTCTTGAAGTCCTGTGCATGCTGGGGATGCCTTGTTGGCCCTCCTCAGTGACATGAAGTATTTTTTTTGAGTTGCCACTTACCTTCAGTAACCCTGATGATGAGATGCGTGGGATGAGGAGGAGGAGGAGGCTGCTCCACTTAGAGAGACTTGGAAAAGCCTCACAGAGAGTAGAAGGGGGAAAGAGTTTTTCTCATCAAAGGAAAGTGGAAGTTTCTTATTCTAACCAGGAGATCTGGTAAAGATATTTGTTCTATATGGTATGTAATTTTTCACCTGGTGGTATTTTTGTTCAAACAGAAAGGTTTCCTTGAAGTGAGGCAGTTATTTTTAACCTCTATTACCAGAAGAAACCTTCCTGCTAAAATAACAAACACACAATACAATTTTTAAAGCCTTTGCTAATTATATTACTAGCTAATTTGTTTTGGTATTTTTTTTTCATTTTACTTTAGCAATTGATCTTTATGCTAAAGAATAAAATGAAACCGTAGGAAAATAAAAGGCAACTGCTTCTTTCTATAAGTGGTTTTAATTCATTAGATTTCTTTATCCCTCTCTCACCCCCTCCTTCCCCTATTACAACAGCTTCTATCTTATGCCACAAGCAAATGTAATTTCTGTTGTTGCTTCTTTGCAATATCCAATTTGTTATGATGTATTATGCATGCCAGTATAATTGCAGAGGAGGAGTTAAGCTGACTGACAGTTTAAAGAGGTGCATTTCTTTGGCTGTGTCACTCACAAAAGCAACAAAAAGAAAAGTGGGACAAATTGATGCCCTGATGAAAGTATTAATCTGCTAAGATTTAGATGAAACAATGGGACTGTCCTAATCAAGCCATATCTCCTAGGGAACAAAGTGACAGCATGGACTTCTGATATAGAGAAGATTACTATAACCTCGGTAGCAATATCAGTTAAAATATCCAGTGAACTCCCTGTATCTACATTACTAACAATTAAAAAGGTGCTTGTCAGTAGCACTCTTAGTGTAAGCCATTTTTTTTTTCCAAAAACTGCAAGGTCCTATATAATGAGTTATTCTTTGCCATTTATTTTCGTATGAAGAATATAAGAAAATATATAATAATAATAAATAAAAGCAAAATAGGAAGGTTGGTAAGTATTCCACATGACATCTCTTTAAGGCAAATATATAAGATTTTCTGTGCAAATGAGCACAGAGATTATAAATGCAACAAATTGCACCTTTGTAATTCTGATGCTGAAGAGCATGATGCATCCATTAAACTAATGCTAAAGTGTTTTATTCTTCTTATATTCTTCAACAAATTGCAGTGGTAGACGAACAGCTTTTAAAGTCAAACTTTTTTTTTTTTTAAATCTCCTTTACACCACTGAGCTGCAATTCCTTTGTAATATTTAGCAATTCCTGTCCTGAATGTTTCTATCATTTGCTTACGCACTAAGCCAGGTGAAATGGCAAGAGGTATGTGGGCAGGAAGATTTAACAAGTAACCTTTGATGCACTGGAGACTACCTGGGCTTGAAAATTTCTCTCGACTATAGAAAAGGATCCCTTGCAATCCAGGGTGATTCTTCTGCCTTCGTCTCATATTGTCCTACCCCTGCTCTTCAAAATCATTCAGAACTCATTCTGAAAATTCACGGTCCTTGAACAGATTAACAAATTTACTTTTGGGAATTAACTGTGAAATAGTTACATTGGTCTCTGCAATACAGGCCAGGTTCAGTTTTTGCATTCAATAAGGGAGTAAAATGGATCTTTCATAGGCTTAAATCCTGAAGGAATCAGACTAGGCAAATTAGCTCTTCAGGCAAAGGAACAACCAACCATTTTGATGGTTTAATCAGGTGGGAATAGGGCAGCAGAGTCAAAGTGACCAGCTGCAGTATCATCCTACTATCAGCTCTCTCTTCCTCTGAGGTCTTGTGTTACAGAAGAGCAAGTTCTGACCGTTTCTGCAGAAAGTCACCAGGCAGTTGCTGGAAAATTGATTATTACTCCTGGAGCCTGTGCTTGTTAAATGGCTAAATATTAGTATGTGCAAATAACCAATTAGCTCACCCAATCATGCTAAGCTATTATTTGTGGAAGCATGGGCTTCCCATAATTGTGAAAATCAACCCCCTGAAGTTTTCCCCTCTCAGTATATAAATTCCACAACACTTGTTAAGGACAGCATGGAATCTGAGAAAACTATGCCAGATCCTTGCTCCTAGGTAAAGTGGTTAAGAATGGATATTGCCAGGTGAGAAACCATCCTGGTATTGCAGGTGCAACATTGTGAGATGTCCCCAGGAATCCTGAAATGGAGGAAATAGCAATCTTTTTTTAATTTTAATGCAAATGTCTGTATACTGATACTGCCTATTGTTCCAAGAAACACTACATTTCTCTGCTTAGGTCTGATATTTTTACAGAGTCAAGTCACTGAGTTCTTATGGGCTGAACAGGATCCACTGATACTTTTTTTTTTGGCCAGTTAAGATCAACTCAGAGAAAGAACCTCACGCCTAAATGTCACTGCTGACTGCCAGTTAGCAGGTCCATTGTAAATAGAACCTGTTTATTATTTCCTCAGAATTGTCTTATCAAAACCTCATAGAAATGAGATCTATCTAAAAGCTCCTTTAGCAATTGCAAACGGGCATGCATATCGAAGCGTTGCTATTCATGAAAATAGTCTTTTTAGAGGATAGTTTTGTACAAAGAGAAACACTATGTTTGGTAATTTATTTTCAAAGAAACACTTTAGATTTCTGTAATAAATGGTACTGTTATCAACAAACATGCACAAAAGTCAAGTGACTAGGAATTCATATAGGAATGTCATGTACTTCAGCAACAAATGTTTCTTAGAATCTCCAAGTTGTATGGGTTCTGTGTAGAATGGAAGTCCTCAGGAAAACAAACAAACAAAAACACCTTCCGGATTGTAAGCCTTTTTTGTGCTGACTACTCTAGCTGCTGAAAAGTAATATATCAATATAAATATTGCACATGTATTCAAGCCCGCTGTCCTGAGTTTTCAAAACATTTGTGTTTCCCACTGCTCTTGCTTTGGAACAGTCAAGCCACAAGCTCGAGGGGAAGCAGCTGAGCCTGGGCAGCCTTGTAAAAATCTTTGCTCCTAAGGAAAAGGTAAAACAATCAGTGTATTGGAGTATTTCAGAAATATTCAGCTGCTGAAAGGGCTGCATGAGCCTGGTATCTGTCTGGCTACTAGCCCCAGGATCATGGATCTGCAGAAAGGTGATTCCCAACACAGTGTTTCACAGCTGAGAAAAGTAGTGCAGAGCTCAAGTTTGTGTGTACTATGTGTAAAGTTGGGGAAAAAAGGGCAGAAGGGGGATTTAGCTGTTGGTTTCCACTCATTGGCCTGTGGGAGACTCTTCCCTGGTTATCCTAGTTATGCCTATGTCCTGGGTAAATGATCTAGGCTACTTAGCATCACTTAATTGATTTTAGAAATCAATAAACGCAGGGACTGTTTAGCCCCAGTTCAACCACAGCTTTTATATCTTGATTATTTATTTATTTATTTATTTTCTGTGCTTGTGTTAGAATGTTTAGACGGTGAGAATAAGTAATGAAGATTTCTCTATGAAAGTCACTCATTAGCCCTCACTATGAATAAAACACTTTTGGTCAGACAGTTAATTATACAAACAGATGGGAATTAGTTTATGTGAAACCATTAAGGAGTCCTTCGTTTGTACAAAGTTGGAGTCAGGCAAGCTTTTTTACAATGAAGACTAATCCTGTTCTTACAGTCCATTTCAGAAGACAAAACTCTGCCATTTCATGGTACTTCTGGAGCGAGAGTCAAGATACTTTCAGTTGAGGAGGGTGATGGTTCTCCTGTACTTCCATACTTCCCAATCCACATGTTGATTCAGACTGGAGCAGCTTCATGCTCTAAATTATTTCTGGCAAGAGTCTCAAGAAGCCATGGAGAGTACCTGGGGTCATGCATTAATCAATATACTGAACTTAGATGTGTTTTGCCCTAGAAACATTCCCTTTGTAGAAGATAGAAGAGAGGGAAAGATACAGCAGACTTGCAGTAGCCTATCCATAGGGTTATTCCTAAGATTAAGTTAAGTCACTCAAAGGGGGTTTTTCACTATCTTTAAGTATGGAGTAACTAGAACAAACGCCGCACGCTATTAGAGGAAAGTCCATCATTTGCTGTAAGACAGCCCTCCCTCATTGCTCTATGCATTATAGCTCAGCGAAGAGCAACAAGCATGCATATTTTTTCAAGGTACTGCATTCAAGAGTGTACTTAAGGTAGGTCATCTGAAAATAGCCACTGGCATTGTTTGTTTTTTTCATCTGCTACTTGAATGGATAGGTCACACTGAAAAGGCTTTTTCCCCTGACTTCGAGATATGATAGACATAGACATCAACTCTACTTTCATAAACCTTTTATCCACATTGTATGGTGATATATTTAAGCAGTGATTTGTTTACTGGAAACATATTAGTGATAATATCCAATGTGAAGGGGCATGTTTCATAACTAAAGATAATTATAAATAAGGTTTTAAATTCTATTCATTGCAGATTAAAAAATTAGTATCAAATAAAAAATACAGAATTTCTTTTGGAGTACTTAACATAGAAAAATAACTGATTTCCCATACTAGAAACAGATGGTAAAGTCCTTTACATTTTAAGTGCCAAGATTTCCCAAACAAGTTCAGCTTTTATCATTTTGTACTGCAGACTATAAATGGCCATGGGTATAGCATGATTACCGTTATTATAGATTAAAAAAAAAGCTCTTCAGTCTTTGAGTCTGTCCCTTTTCAACCAAGACAATGTTGTTTTCTATTAAACATTTACTAATGTCTTCTCAATGGTAGACTTCCGCACTAAAGGATTGCCACTTTCAGAAAAGCAGATAAAATATGAGAATAACTTAAATATATTTTCTTACCCAGCCTTTGTGCTTTCCATGTCTGCACACAGTCTGTTTGCTTAAGAAAGTGACCCCAAATACATGGTAACTGCTCTGGAAAGGTCCTTCCTGGCTGCACAGTGGATATTCTTCGGCAGGGTTTAAATCTGCTCCTGCTATGGCATTTAAGAGTTTTCACAGCAGAGACTTTGGTAAATCAGAGGTGTGTTTCAGTGAATCAGAGCTCCTCATTTAAGCGTTGACTGAGAATCAATCACCTCCTGCAAAGCCAAGGCCGAGTATTCCCTTCCTTCCCTTCACAGTTGTGCTCTGAGCCCTGGAGTAGTTTCCGCTGTGCTGTGAATGTCATGCTGGCCTGAAGTCACCTTAGATCTGCGCAATTTTGAACCAGGTGCAAGGCTGAGTAGCAGCAGCCGTGGACGGTGGGCAGGTTGCGTGGCTCCTGCAGGGTTTGCTCCTGCCCTGCTCTGCTCCAGCATTGGCACTTGGAGAAATATGTGGATAAAATATGTGGGAGCTGCTCTGGGACTGTGGCTCAGTAAGTAGATGAAACGCGTCTCTAGCCCCAACTCCTGTCATGACTCATGCGGAATCGGGGCCAGATTCAACACTTTGTCGATTTCCTGCGCCTTTATGATTCATCTAAATTCATCTTGTTTCTTTGTTCTGAAAATTATTAAAAGAAAAGGTCCTTATCAAAAGGGAACCTGGTTTCACAGTCTTACCTTTGAAACTGATAATCTCCCCCACAAAACCAACTGAAATTCCCCATGTGGTTGCCCCACAGGGAGCAGGTGGGCACATGGTGGGGAGCAGCATGACAAGGGCTGTCTGCTCCAAGTGTGTCAATTAAAAGAAAATTCCTCTGCCTGCAAATTCTCTGTTCAATTAGAAGGAAAATGTAACAGAAAACTACATGGATTGAAGAGTACTTGCTTTTCCTTTTCCCCAGTAGCTTAAAATTGAATAAAATGCAACTCTGGTTTGCACAGCTTTGGTTGCTGGCTTGGCCAGGCAGCTCCTTCCCAGCCTCCTTTAGCTGCTGAGGCTGCTTGTGCTGCTCGTCGTCTTCTCATAACTGCGCATGCAAGGAATTTATATTATCTATTGTTTGTTCGCAACTTCTGACTTTATTTTTCCAATGCTATCTGTTTTTAAATTAGTAATTTCCACTCCCTCATGCAATTCTTCTAAATTACTTTTTGGAGTACTGGCTATTAATATTTTAGGTAGCTTTGATATCTTACCTTATAGTCTTCAATTTTATTTTACATTTCACAGGTTCCTAGTTGCAAATAATCCTACAGGCAATTTTCTCACATTGCAACTATTCCTTGAAAGATATGCTAATGTAGCGAGGCACTTGCAATACTGGGGGTTAAGTTAATCACCCAAAATGAGTCGTATTACTGTCAGTGGTATATAAAGACATCCCATAGTGAATTACCAGGCAGACTAGCGTTAAAGCTTCTTTATAAAATACCAGAAGCTGAAGATGTGCAGAAATAAGCATTCATTTCAGAATACAATGAACTAAGGAAACTGTTTCTTTTTTATTACTATTATTTCTGGACTTGAAGGAATCAAATAAATATAGTGATTGCTTTTCCTTTAAAAAGGAAAAGCAATCACTATATTATGTGGAAAGCCCTTGTGAATCAAAAAAAAATATATATAAATTATTGTTTTTATATTAGTATATTTGCACAAGTAAAGGAACTGTCTGCTCTCTGTTCAAGCTAAGCAATGAGAAAGGCCGGGCATCTAAGTACTAAATTAAAAGATTAGATTGCAATATTTAAAATGCAACTTGGAACTATTCTTGTAAGGTTGTTTCCAGGTAGCCAGAATGTGTGTACAACAGACAGGTATGAATTTATTCCTCATGTAGTGTAATTCTGACTGGGTGCTTGGACAGTCTTTCTAATAGAGACAATATTTCAGGTGCCTACATAGAAAACATCTCCTAGATATTTTGACATGTCTCTATAATTCCAGCCAAAAGGAATGTCAGCTGGAGCCCACTGGGACATGAACAAGGAACCTTTTGTCCAGCAAAGTCAAACACTGTGCCGAAAATGTGCCCCTTGTTTAGAACGAAGAAGTTCTGAAATGAAGTCTGGTGTCCTTCGTGCTGAGCACAGAGCAGCCTTTCACTCTCTGGGCTGGGACAGAGGCAGGATCTTCTGTGGGGCCTGGTTTGCGTGGCTTGCACCATGCACAACGCTCCAGCGCTGTTCAGTGTGGACACTGGATTAAGGAGTTTGCGATAGCCCTAATCTGGTCTGCCAGACCAATATATTCTCCGCAAACCCACTGCTTACAGGCAAGCAGAGGTGCAGCCAAGGGCTGCATTTTAAAACAGAACTACAGCAGTATAAGTACTGCTCTACTAATGATCTAGATTTCTGTTTCTTGTCTGGGGAAAAAAGCAAAATAAGATTTAGTTACATTGCAGTGATATGCATTTTTATGAGAACAAATATATTTCGAAGCAGAAAAGATAGGGAGTATGTGGGAAAGGTTTATGTGGAACATAGTATTTATTTGCCATGCATATTTGATATGCGTTCATTAAATACGCAATAGAAATGTCAACATAAAGTGCTGTTTAGGTCCTCCTATAAAAACAAACTGCATTGGTATTAAAATTGGAATGCACTAATCTTTGGTTAAATACAAGCCTTATTTGCTATCCAGCAAAGAATTGTTTGGTTGACTGTTGTTAAGTAACCATATATTTAACCTAATTTAATTTGCCCTTCATTTATAAAGTCTGATAGAGTGATACTGTGTCAGTGTCACCAGCACTTTCACATACCATCATTTGCCATTACATAGATGTTTTTTTTCACTCTCACCCATTGACATTCAATCACTAACAATTATCACCAGCCTGTACCTAATTTGAAAGTATTTTCACAGTCTCACTGAACCATTGCCAATCCTTCTTAGAAAGGGGAAAATACATATATTTCTTCAAACAATATTTTTGTATAGCATACTTTCATCTGGCATAACCATAACAGATAAATCTATTCAGTGATAAACTGGACTTGAGATAGAGGGCAGCATGTGTGAGTTGAAATTTTGGTCTGAAAACTAAACATTCCTATGTTTGGATATTTTGGCTTGGGTATTTTGAGGGCTTTTTGGTTGGTTGGTTGGTTGTTCTTTTTGCTGGTATATTCATGCTGATTTAAATAGCTGTCCCTTTGGACTCAATCTTTTAAACAATGTTTATAATAATGATCTATGCCCTGGAAGGGTTTCTTCTTTTACTACAACCCTGGAAAGGTAATTTTATCAGAATATGCAATTAGAAATATAAAATATATCATACATAATGTTTCAAAACTACTACAGCTTTAAAGAGAATTTAGGGTTTTCCCTGTAAATTGGGTTTTATGCCCTAAGGCTTATTAATATGCCCTGCTCGTAACCTTTATAAGTATTTCAGTGCCTGTACCATAACCTTGACTGTTTCTGCTACCTGTGTATTAGTATTTGGGGAGGAGTCTTGCTACACCACACTATTAAATTAATAATATTTTTACAAAGAGTCCCAGAGGTGTACAGCTTATCTAAAACCTGCCTTTCTGCAAGTCTTTGGTAGGTTTACTCAGCCGTCATTCAAACGCCTGCAGTGTAATGCGGCGAAACCGGAGCAAGATTTTAATTCAGACACTGGTAACAGCCTAACCCAGGCGACATGGAGCTCAGTGCAGCCAATTTGCTCTGCAGAGGAGCGGGTAAATGAGCTCGGGCTGCGATGGCAGCGCCGCGGGGACGGCCGGCACTGCCCGCGCTCGCTGCCTTGCAGCTGCCGCAGGCATCTCGCTGGCAGGCCCTGATGGGCACCGTTGCCGTACAGCACGGGCACGCACGTGAATATTCGCTGCTCTGTTTAAATGGGTGCCCTTTCCTGAGGTGCGTATTTCATGTAAGACTTTCTCCATTTTCTCACTCTATGCTTATTTCTGTAATTCTTTTCTTGGTTTCTTTTTCACAAAGCAATAGTAGTTCAATCCTTATCTTTGGCCTCTTTTCAGTCCCGTGCATGTTTCGATTTGGGAGTGACCAGAGTAAGAAGGATGTCATCTCCTTCCGTGGGCTGTCAGTATCTGCCACATCTGAATGCCTGTGGGCTAAAATGAATAGCAATGCAGTGCCCTTTGGACACTCAGGTAACAGAACAACGTTACGATGTCCTGACGAACACACGTACCAGTTTTACTACAGGCCAGAAAGATTACACATTGTTTATGATAAAATAATTCAGCTCGGATCTTGGTACATGGGAAGTATAAAGGAAAAATAACACAAAATTTGTGTTTTACTTCATAAAATGTCTCATTCAACAGGTTTGTTGCAGATATTTCTTTTTTAAAATATCCGGTGAAGTAGACGCTGCTATGAAGGCAGCCAGGCAGGTAGACAGATGGGCAAGTAGGCCCCTGTATGTTGCTATTTTGGAGGATCTTTGAAAAATTATCATCCTGGGCAAAACACACAAACAGAAAGATAGGAAACAATGGGAATAAATTTTAAATTTTATGAGGAAGAAGACAGCTTTAAAAAAAGGCAGTACTGTATTGAGGGATTTCATTACATCCTTCATTAAAGATCAGAATGAAAAGCAGGAATTTAATAATGAGGTATAATTCAAAATAATTAGACGATTCGAATAAACGCCTCATTAAAATAACGAGATTTGTGTGCTATATAACAGTGATTGTTTTTTCCTCGCTCCAAAATGTATGCATGGCGAACATGTCTAGCTCCCAGAAACACCGCTCTGCCAGTGCTGGGGTTTATTCCCAGCCCCAGGAATGGGCTATCCCGGCACTGGAGAGTGCAGGGAGCTCCGATCACCCGGGCTGGAGGGAAGCAGGCATAAAGCAGGTGCTCAGATGGGAAGGACATCCTGCCCTCCAGGGTCCTTCCTGGAACTAAACTATTTCGGTGCCACTGGAAAACCCCAGGGACGTATATTTGTTTGCATTCTCATACCGCAAACATCTAATCAAAATGGCATGGAGAGAGCGGGAAAGCTATTATGAAGCTGAGCCCAAACATGCCAAGTTTTATCCTGAGAGAAGTTTACAGCCTGAGGCTGTAAGCCCCCGAAAATAGGTGTTCGTAATGGAAGTGCCATCTTAACCTTATCTGTAGCGGCACTGCTGCTTTGCTGTAATATCTCCTCTCCTAGCATCTGTGAAATTGTAATCTGTCCTGTGGCTGGTAACTGAGAGATGATGAAACCAAGGGCTATGCTCTGAACTACCTTAATTTGTCTGTGCTAGGTTTTTGCTGGCACATTAAAGGGAAGGTGAGGTGGGGCGAGGGGCTACTATCAGACACCTGAGAGCCACCGACATGCTTGGCAGAAAGGGAAGCAGGCGCGGGACGGCTGCGCGCATTAGTCACCACATTAGCTTGTTACACCCCGATATGTTTTTCTTTCTGTGCAGCAAATGTGGAAGAAAATTGTTTGAACATCTCATCTCTAATATTTATTTTTCAAACTAGTGGGCTTAAAAGCTAGCCCGCATAGGACACCTTCACCCTGGTACCGGAGATGTTTTCTCTGCGTTATTCAGCATTAATTCCATCCCCCTTCCAAAAGAGTGATATGTGCTGCATTACTTCTGTATCCGTAGCATGTTTATTCCTCTGCCTGGTGGATATGATGAGAGAGACTGGTTGTGTTATTGAACAAAAAGCTATTTTTGTCCTGACTTCTGCCTTACCTGACTTCTTTATAATTACTTTAAATTTAGTCAATTATATCTTTACTCACATCTATCGTCTTTAATGGTCCAATAAATTAATTCAGGTTTTGGAACTGTTTCTACCCCTTAGCTCACACTAACATTTAGGAATAGAGGGTTTTGTTCCTTAGAAGCTTCTTTACAGCATTGACTCTTCCCCATTTGAACTGGGAAACTTGAACTGGGGGGGTCTCTTCTGAGCACGGTGCGATTCAGCATTTACCAGCTTCATCCCTGTGTTACCTCCCGGCTTGCTCGCAGCGGTGCCAGTGCGCTCCTTTGGGCTCTCCCACAAGCACAACAGTCACTAGCGATTTCTCAGCATTTCACGTTATCCAGACTTTTGCTAATTCTGGGAGTTATTTGACTACAAGAGACTAAGTTTGCCTGCGGGTATGTGGATTGCTGGGACCCCGGGGAGAGCGAGCGTGGGCAGGGCTGGAGAGGCAATTCCTGTGAGCGCAGCATGGGCACGGCACGCTCAGCCCACGCGTACAGCGTGCTTGCATTCCCCATGTGTAACCCGCATTTAAAATGCCACTTTTTGAAAACACTCTGCCCGTATTTTGTCCATGAAATATAAGCATAGAAGACTATGAAAAGCCCTACAAAATAGCAGATATTTTGGAAAACAGATGATATCCTAAAACAGAAAATGTTTTCAGAATTAAATCAGAATCCAGTTGTCAGGACAGTTCAACACTGGAGCTGCAATTCATAAGGTTGAATACAGATTTTTCCATATTGTATCTTGTAACAGTATTTGGCTAATTGGAAGAAGATTGTTTTGCACTGCTTTGATTTTTTCTTAGTGGTAGAGAAACTGTAATTCCTTTTAGTATGAGAAACTGTAATTCCTTTTAGTGTGAGAAACTGTAATTCCTTTTAGTGTAGTGTGGTACAGCATAGTAGTGTAGTTGTAGCGTAGTCATATTTTCTTAGATTAATGTTCTAATTTCAGATTTGGATGTGGAAATTGCCCTATAAATAATTCTTAGATAAAGAGATTCTTTAACTGAAAAGTTTAGTTTTTAATGCTTGTTATACTTTTTAATACTTTAACAAATTATAGCTGTTGTGATCCAAATCTGCTGTAGCCTTTTTCCCATCCAGTTTGCTATATGCGCTGACACTCTTGCTTTGTCATTTATCCAGATGTCCTTCATTATCCAGATAATTCTCTGAGCAGGTGTGAGAGTGTCTGGAAATGCCACCTGAAATTGGAAGAAGAAATCGAGTTTTGGGAAGAAGATAATTTTTATTTTATTAGATCATAATGATCTGTAACCTCTTGGTAACACATAAACAAATGCAGACATTTTATCAGCTGTTTGGCTAGCATATACTTGCCAGCTTAGGTTTGAAATTAGGGTCATGCTTCCTAACAGGTAGATACAGAACCACAAGCAAACAGAAATAAAGTGCTTCAAGGGAGCACTTTTAATCACACGTGCTGTCGTTAGATACATTGGACTTTCAAATCCAACAAAGGTTTATATAAAACAAAGAATTATATGTAATTAAAAAAAAATCAGTACCGCATATAGGGTAGAAATAGAGACTTTAATAGTGCTAATCATGTGCACATAAGCTGACAAAATAGCCTGGTAAATGAATAAGTAGGTGTTCACCTCAGGGGCTGAGCAGTGAACAGTCTTCCTCACACATGGGATATTACAAACACCTATTTGTGTGGGGCTGTGAGGGTGTTTCACATGTACTAACCTGGACCAACCCTCTCCTTTTTCCACCTGCAGCCACTTTGATACAGATTGCAGCAACTCCCAGCAGCACTGGGTAAGTCCTCTGACTTCAGCCCTGCTCTCCCTTCCTTGTTGGTCCTCATGGAAATGTTCATTTGAGAGGGTCGGGTTGGCTGTTGCTTGTAGGGGCCCTGAGTTTAGTGTAACACAGTAATGAACTACTAGATAAGGAGATACCGACCCTTTTCCGCTAGGGATAATGTTGGTTCACTGCTGAATGGGGTGGATGCCTTGGTGACAGAGGATGCAGAGAAGGCAGAGTTACTAAACGCTTTCTTTGCTTCTGTCTTTACTGCTAAGGCTAGTCCCCATGAACTACAGAGCCTGGACACAAGTGGGAACCGGGAGGGAGGGAGACTTTCTGCTGATGGAGGAGGAATGGGCTAGGGATTATTTAGGCAATCTGGACACCCATAAATCTATGGGCCTGGATGGGATGCATCCAAGGGTGCTGAGGGAACTGGGTGGTGGGGAGAGGGCGGTTATTGCTCAGCCGCTCTCCAGCATGGAGAGCAGGGGAGGTGCCGGAGGACTGGAAGAAACCAACGTCATTCCCTGTCTTCAAAAAGGGCAAGAGGAATGCCCAGGAATCTACAGGCCGGTTGGCCTCACCACCGTCACTGGAAAGGTGATGGAGCAGCTCATCCTAGGCACTATCCCTAGGCATGTCAAGGAAAATAAGGTAATTAGGTGTAGTCAGCATGGATTCACCAAGGAGAAGTCATGTTTGATGAACCTAATAGCCTTCTACGATGGGATGACTGGCTGGCTGGATGATGTGAAAGCCGTGGAGAGGGATTTGGGAGTCCTGATTGACAACAAGTTAACCATGAGGTGGCAATGTGCCCTCATGCCCGAGAAAGCTAATGAGATCCTGGCCTGCATCAGGAGGAGCATTGCCAGCAGGTTGAAGGAGGGGATCCTACCCCTCTCCTCAGCTCTGGTGAGGCCGCACCTGGAGTATTGTGTGCAGTTCTGGGCTGCCCAGTATAAGAGGGATGTGGAGCTTCTAGAAAGGCTTCAGCATAGAGTGACAAAGATGATTAAGGGACCAGAGCATCTATCGTGTGAGGAAAGACGAAGCGAGCTGGGCCTGTTTAGTCTGCAGAAGAGAAGACTGAGAGATCTGATCAATATGTATAAGTACCTGAGGGGTGAATGTAGGGAGGAGAGGGCCAAGGTCTTCTCAGTGGTGGCCAGTAATAGGACGAGGGGTAATAGGTACAAACTGAAACACGGGAAGTTCCATCTCCATGTAAGAACTTCTTTCCTGTGAGGGTGACAGAGCACTGGAACAGGCTGTCCAGAGAGGTTGTGGAGTCTCCTCCACAGAACTTCAAAACCCGCCTGGACGCCACACTGTGCCGCGTGCCCTATGTCCCTGCTTGAGCAGGGGGGTTGGACTAGATGATGTCTAGAGATCCCTTCCAACCTCAACCATTCTGTGAATCTGTGATTCTGCAATACCAGAACTAGAAAGGTCCTTCGCAGCAAAGCTGTGACTGAGTTCACCTCATTTGGTTTCCATCTGAAATAAAGAAAACCAACAAGAGATTCAAGCAAGACAGTGGTAAGCCTTTGAAGTGAAACTTCTTGCCTTTGATAGACTCAAAAATGCCTGAGATGGTGCTTCTTTTCTTCTGATTAAATTCAGTAGCATTTAGTCAAAGAAAAGTAGCCTATATGTCATATATACAAAATTATACGTAAATCAGTTTTGCCTTAGTGAAGTTGGATAAAAAGAAATATCTCGAGAAGCCTAAACTATAGGAACAGAAGCTGAAAAAAGCACTCATTGAAATTCATGCCTGTGAAATTTATACACTTATATAAAGAGCATGTTGTGCACTTTCAAACTGGTGAACTAAAGTCTTTACTTTCCAAGGATGAGCCACTGCCTTTTTTCCTCCCATGCTTGCAACCCTTAGTTGGAAGTAAAAGCCATCTGCTTCTTTCTAGTAGTTACTTTTTGAATTATCCCAAGTCTCCTAATTCACTTGTTTAGAAAGTTTTAGGTTTCCAAGTCCATTTGTGTACTGAAAAATTGCTAGTTTGCTACCTGGAGCTAAAGTCAGAGCTCAGGTATTGATCTCAGGAAAAAAAAAATTACTGAGGCTTGTGGGGGATTTAGTTTTGACAAGAAAGACTGACTTTGAAGGCCTCCAAAGATGCAAAATTCTTTCGATGGCATGCATTAGTGATAATCAGTGTGTGTTGCCATGGTTCAGTAGAAGTCAGCACTGAACTTCACAAAACTCTTTCAACCTTTCCTCCCTAACTGTATAAATGTGAAAGTAACAATAAATCTTGTTGACAATTACCTCCACATCTATTGGCAGGCAGTCAGCTGCAATGTGAACAGCATTGTGCGCAATATGTGCAGCACAGCCAACACCCATTAACTATCTCCCTAGTTTCTCCTGTGACTTGGAGAACATGTTATTTTTCCCCAGTGAGCAGCCCTTTCAAATGCTGAATTAGTAATATTAGCACCAAATACTACTAATTTGTCAGCCAGGCAGTGTTTTTCCAAAGTGTTCGCAATGGGCTCTGATAACTGCTTTGCAGTTCAGCAGAGCAAAGATGGAAATTCAAAAACTTCTGTAGATCATTTGTGAAAGACTTAAAGGAATAGTAATACATATATTCTTTCACCATTTGAATATTCATTAAAAAAATCAGTCCTATTCAACAAGAAACTTAAATGCATGCTTAAATGCAAACATATACATTAGTTCTTTGAAGAATCAGTGTTAGAAACATTTTTAATAACATTAAATATTTGTTCAAAGAACAGGGAGACGTATTGTCAGATCCAGCTCTGTATTTTCAAATTTTGGTGACTGCCTTAAACAATATTTATGAAAAAGTAAATGAACCGCTTCACTATACAGAACAAATTTCTACAGTATAGCACACACTTACTGCTTGCATACAATTTTCATTGACATCAGCATGAAATCTGCGTAAAGAAATGCCTAGCATATGAATCAGAAAAGCAAAACAGATTAGGGTGGATAGTCTTACCTTTCTAATCAGTTTCCCTATGTAGTTCTTATAGGAAAGTGCACATACACTCTTACATATATGAAACATGTATATTTAAATCTATATATGAAAATTACCTACCCACAGTAAAAGCATGGCATTCAGCAGAGATTTGCTGTGCACATCTGAGAAGTTAATTCAGCTCTTCTCCTTCCATTATTTTTTTTCAATTCATGCTTTGTCAAATATTGTATATGAATGACATATAAATAGGGGTTGTTACAGCTAAGACTATCTATAGTTCTCCCCATTGCCAGATTCGCAAGAGGACAGCATTAAGCTGACTGATTTAGTACAGGAGGGAAAGGGAAACTGCTTCTGTATCTGGAGAAAATGTATGGAAATCTTTGCCAGAATAGTCCAAATGCTTGTAAGAAGTTTGTGAATTATGTTCGATTATCCAAGGAATTTTATCTAAATCTACATAGTATTACTTTTTACTAAACACTGACTGGCTTTATAGGTGTAATATTGACTGCAGAAAGAGTATATATCAGCAAGTGGCACTGTTATGGAAATCCTGAGTCTCTCTGGTCTGCAACTTGACTGTCCTTGCTGGGCAGTAGCAGAATCACTGGGGGATAATGATATGATTTTAGGATAACTTTCTTCATTGCTTTTCTATCTATTCTAAATGTTATACTGTAAGAAAATCCAAAATGTAGCAAAAACTGGATTTATTTCCTGATGTACCAATGTTAAATAAGAAATTGAAGATGAAATGATAAATTAAGAACCAGGGCTCCAGGGTTGGTAGGTTCTGCTTTTGGAGTTAGCACTGATATACTTGATTCTGGGCAAGTCATTGGTGAACAGTTTCAGTACTATATGAACTGCATATATAAATTCATTTTACACATTTTACCTGATTAACACTCACAGTTCTGCTGAAAACCAGTGACTCAGGCTGCCCCTTATGGTTCTCATAATTTTGAAAGAATAATGTTGCTCAGGGCTTCTGGAAATAAATTAAATTTTGCTACATTCTTAAATGTGTTCTGAGGTGCTCAATGTCTGGATCTCAATTTTGTCATTAACGTCCCCAGGCCAACTGCGTACATTGTGGAACTAAAACAATTTTTACAAATTTTACTTTTGTCTCTCTGGCATGACTGATCAATATTTCTGAATTTCTGCGAGTTCCTTCCATGGAAACCACCTCATAAGAGAAATATATTACATGTTATAGAATATACGAGATACTATATATGGTTGTAAAACCTGCCTCTGTGCAAGAGGTTTTATTTTTTTTTAAGTGAACTTTCTATTTATGCTCAGCAGTTTACCCATATTTTAATTCCCTCATAAGGATCACAAAAATAGGGAAATATAGAAACATATGCTGTAAAGGTAATGTTCCTCTTATTTTTTCCCCACAAAGAAAAGGAAGCTGCTAGAAACGTTGATTTCTTTTAAACCTTTCAACAATTGGAGATTATTGAAATACTAAATTACTGGCACACAAGAGAACTAGATGATTGTTGTTCCACATTTGCGACACAAAATAAATGATGACTTGGAAAAAAAAAAAACAGCTGATATTTTGAGTTTTAACTATCAGACTGAAAAGCCTGATGAACAAAAAAGTGGGGAGGAGGGAGAACAGTGAGTGGAAAGACAAACACGTTAAAAAAAAAATTAAAGCCTTTGTCAGGCTCAGAAAGAGAAACAGACTTAATTATTATTTTCTCTTCATTCCATTTTTGGGAGCTTTATCTGAAACTATAACTTACAAAGAGCAATTATAAACAAATGGCACCCAGCATGAATACTTCTCTGAGGTTTGATCGTCTCATCCTTGGCTCTTACATCAGCACAATGATGTGTTGCCCATTGGAAAGCAGCATGATTAGGAGGATAGAAGACAAGTCGTGCAGTGATTTAAACATATAGCTTGCTTTATCTGCTCCATATGGAATTGCAACCTGGACAATAGTATCACTCCATTCAAATGAAGGGCTAATTCCAATGGAATCTGGCTAGATTAGTTAAAGTATTCTGCAATTCATGGAGAACAGTGGAGAATATGGAAATAATTTCCTAGAATAATCCAGAGAATTACTTTATGCTTCTGATATAGATCGCTGGGGAAATAATTTAAAAGCATTTTAAAATATCTTCCATTTTCTATTATGAGCCTTTGGATTTCCACAGTTTGAGAGAAGTGAGACATTGTGGCTTAGAAAACTAATTACAAAACATAAAAATGCTCAAGTCTAATGGAACAAATCAGACAGAAAAAAAAGATTTCCATACAGAAAGATCAGTGTTGGAATGGAAACTACAGCTTTTACCTAAGTGTCTTCCTCTCAACATCTTTGTTATACATTCTCTTTGTTCCTGTTAGCTGACTAATTAGCTGTGATTTTTTTAATGCCCCTTACACTGGGTTAATTTTGTCTAACTCAACAGCAGGGGTTTGTGCAATAATAATTCACATAGCAATGTCAATGATTAAAATCCTTTCATTAACATGGTACCTTAAAGATAATGAATGTGAAGCTTTTAGCTAACCAATCTCTAGGCTCAGAAAGGCAGTTTTTGCAGAAAATAATAATAATAAAAAAATCCTTGTACAGATTAGCTTTTGCCAGCAGAACAAATGAGATCTTTGTTTGGGTGTATTACAAACACAAAGTCATACAAATCAAAGAGCATTTATTATGAATACAATGATGTAGCAGGCCTCTTTTGACAAAAGAATTCTAATAATGTACTTGAAGAATGCAAAACAGGCATTCAGAAGTGCTAATTTTCTGGCATTTTCTGTAGACACCACTGTCAAGTCACAGATAATCAACAGAAGGGTCAGAGTGCCTTGAGCTGAACGTTGTCAGAAATGTGTCGGAAGGTGCTTTGGGCTGGATACGTCATTTCTTTTCAGTCTGCTCAAGAATTTTAAACAGGTTCATCTGTCAGAATACAAGAAACGTAGTTCAGTAATTAGGGACACAAGATGAAATACCTTTTTGGAAAGTTTTAATAAGTGCTAGAACAACTATTTCACTGAACTTGCTGTCTCTTCTAAAAAATACCTTTCCACCTACATTCTAATGGTTCTTACATTTCATTTTTACCAAGTGCAAAAAATGTTTGCTGGATGAATTCATTCACATACTAATAGCATGACTAATAATGAAAGGTGCCTTAGCAACAGCAGCGAGGTAACCACACTGAGTAGACCAGTAACTCTCATTCAAATCACTGCCGGCCTAGCATGGTATGTTTCAGTTCTGTTAATCAAATACCATTTTTTTGGAAACTGATATATAATATATATCTATCATCTACAATCCCATTACATGCATATATCTGCATTCTTTTTTTTTTTTTCAAATAACATTTGTACAACAGCCAGCTAACCTAAGTAAACAAGCCCAGGCTTTAACACTTTTATTTAAAAACAAGGAGAAAACTATAGTTGACATTCTCTTTCTTAATAAAGACTGTATTTTTTAAAAAGCCTTTTAAGAATGATTTTCTCCAGTGTAATAGAAACTTCTCAATCTCAAGTAAGGGGATCATGCTCTAAAGATTCAAGGAAATGGGTGCCCTTATTTATGTAGATAGTCTCATTGAAGTCAGTTGTGTGCTGCCTAAACCGTTATTAGGGCTTTAGCAATTGACCAACATGAATGCAACCCCTTAACAAATGAGCTTAGCTGATATTTTCAGGGAGGGTGATAGTTGAATAGGCCTTTCAGATTGTTTCTCTGCTGTGTCATTCACTCAAGTAAGTAATTCAAGAAGGAGGTCAGTGAATGGGTAGTTAGTGAGAACACTTAACTGCAGCTGTAGCTTCTCTGTAATTTTCTCGTGGATAATTTCATATATTTTTGTCTTTAGTACATTACTGTTCCCATTGCTCTCATAAGCACAAATAATTGCTTCCATTTTTTAAAGGAAAGAAAGCAGAAGATAGCTCCCTAGAAAGCTGAGTCACTAAGCTAGCTACTAAAGTTAATATAAATATGACTAAGTAAAAGTTGCATCTGATAAAGGTGTTAATATGAAAGTTGAAATAAATGGTCTTATATAAGAGGCTGTCAAGAGAAAACTTCAAGGTTTGATTTGCTCAGAAGTAATGCAGAATCTGGGGAAAATCTTAATATCATACATATATACTGGTATAGACTGGATTTTGTTACTATTCTCATGGTCTGGTTTACAAGCAATATAGCTTGGTAAATCTGGTTCAGCTGAGCAGAACCATCTACAGACTATATAACTACCTTGTAACTGTTGAAGATAAATAAATAAAACAGAAATCTGCGCTTGATTCATATGGATCCCTACATCCCAAAATGTCTCATAGACTCAGAAAGTGAGAAGAAAAAGATTGTCACCAGCTAAACCCATGGCATGTCCCCATCTTCCTCTGTTCCACTGGTAAGCACAGCTGCTGCTTGGATGCTTGCAGGACTGGGCTACCTCCAGGCCTAAGGCAAAGCCAAGAATGGGACTGGCGTGGTGACAAAGCACAGGGTAGGAAAATGTTGAAGGTCAGAGAAGATGGGCTCTGCGCTGCACAGGTAGTTGAGGGTGGGGAGGTGATGTGGTTCATTGGTTGTTAAAGGTTTTATGCTGTTGCACCCAAGAAGCACTGGTAAGTTGACAAAAATATTCCTGTTACTATTTAGAATCTAGAAAGTGCACAACCAGCTTTTCTTTCTGCTACATATTGCTATTGACTCCTCATGTGTCTCTTATTTGTAGTGGAACCTACTGATCCTTTCCGAACCAAGAAAGTGGGATAGTGAGCTCATTACTATAGTTATTTATTCTTTTACAGCAAAAGCTTTCTAGGCTCTCATTAAATGTATTAAATAACAAATTCATCAACCGTGACACAGTTACTTCAGTACAACTTTTCTTGAAAACCCAGAGGAGGCCAACTCAAAGCCATCAAAGGTTGTACTGGGACTGAACTTGTAAAAGTCATTTTGTATCCTTTCAGCGTAGTACTGAAATAATATTTTCCAGGTTTAGGCTCAGTTGAGACATAGGCAAGTGGGAGATACCCAGTTCAATATTGCTTGTATGGCTTTCTAAGACTAGTCATGTCTTTCTGAACTGAAAAATGGTATCTCAAAGGGGTATCATTTTTGCCATCTGCAGATGGATGGGGCTGTGTCTTCAGTGAAGACTAACAACAAGAGAAGCAGGCCAATCGTTCTTGTATATACAATTTGCCTTATTCTGTTGGTTTTTCATCTTCCCCAAGTTCTGTGGTGGATTGAAGAGCATGTGTGTTTAAAGAGAAAAGGAGAGCAAGTGAATTTGAATATACCCAATTGCATGATAGCATGCTGAGGTGGACGGAGATATTTTTCCCCTCGAAAGGAGCTTTTCTTATTCCTTCAACAATTGGACCAATCCTCTAGTATACAGAAAAGTTTGAGGATAGGTTTGTTAGTCTATTTCAGTTGGCATCCAAAGGAAATTATAGTGAAATACCTAGATAAAAGTAGCTGTGTTGACTAGAAAATAAATTGCTGACTTTTTTCCCCGAAATATCTGTTTTTGTTATAAGGGCTTGTGTGTGTGTTGGGCTTTTGTGGCTGTGTCTTACTGTGGAGTTTATAACAGGCCCTATTACAACGAGCATAGTCTTGTCACTCTCCTTATTGTCTGGGGTGGGATTTAATTTCAGTAGATCACTAGCAAGCAAGACAACCTTGGCATGGCAGTTTGTCAATTTTTTTTTTTTTTATGAGCTCCATGTCACTGAAGTGCAATCTCTCTGGCCTACAGCTACAGCCTGCTAGTCCGGAATAAAGCTCTTCAAAGTAATGAGAAAGGTAGTATCATACCAGAGAAAATTAATGGCCACCACTATACATCAGTCCTTTCTGCTGGCTTTGTGAATGTGGTTACATCAGCAAAGCTGAGTCAGTGTCTATACTATGTATTCCTGAAGCTGTGCAAAATTTGGCACTTTTATAAATTTGGTCCAGGGGAAATACATTTATGTAGCCAAAAGTGTTGTAGTTCAGGATGTGGCGCTGTAGGTACACACACAGGTGTATTCTTAGCCTGTATGTGATATAGGTAGGTGTTCTGCTGACTACAGTTTGTGTCTAATCCTTGTAACAGACCTTGCTATGGAAAATCCTGTTGACCTCTTTCACTGTGGTATGATAGCTTTGTCTGGGCTTGTGATCTGGATGCATCATAAGTCGCAACAGAGATTATTGCTCCCTTTTGATGGCTTTTAAAACAGCTCAAGACAAATGCTGAGAGAGAAAAGAGCAGAGATTTATAACCTAAAGACTGGCAAAGCTGAAAGAAAGCAGTCATTTTGATTCCTTAGACAAAAGGTTGGAAGGTCGTTTGCTTTGTGGGACAGCAGTACAGGACAGAAGTATGTGTCCTTAGAGTAACTATGCTGCAATGTGACTCTCTTACAAATGTAACTCTGAAATGTCCCTTTTGTAGCTACAGCATATAATAGAAAATTTTGTTATATTCCAAGATAGAAACCCAACAGTCTCCAAATAAGCAAACTCTAGAAATGTTTTGGAAGGATTGTTGATTAATTTTTTTAAAAAACCTTTTTGGGGAGGTGGAGGGAGGAAATTCCACTCACAAAAGAGTCTGTCACTCACAAAATGCTGTCACTATAAATTCTGTGAAAATGGCATTGTCTTACTGGTTTTGACAGGAGTTCCAATCTTGTGTTTGTGAGCTATCTGTAGATAAATACAGGCATTGTTTTCAATATCTGTTTTTATTCAGAATATTCCTATGTTGTGGAGAAAATGAGTTGGCTGGCAAAAGTTAATAAATGGTCCACGTGCTCCTGCATTTTGCAGCTTTCCTTACTATTTCTTTACTATTCGTGAAATAATGAGATACTTAAAGTATATCCAGACACCACAGTATGATTCAAATCATAACAACATGCCCCTCTGATCATCAGGTGATCATTTTTCAGTCTTGGACTAGAAATTAAACAGAAGACCATAATTAAGTGATCTTTGCAGAACTGGATGGCATTAAAATGAATTTATTTTAATAATTTATATTACCTGCCCAAATAAAAGGCTTGGTGCTCTGACACACCTCCTGAAAAGGACAGGGGATAAGCTGCATGTAGCCAATGTCTTTTCTCTTAATGTAAGTTGTTGATGTAATTATCTCTGTTTATAGAATGAGTACCTGAAAAACAGAAAGTGTACCTGAGCAAGATGCATCTTAGAAACATACAGTCATGATTATTGCTGCACATTTCTATATTGGAATAGAAAAAAAGAGAAGGAAAATATGCTATACAAAATAAGCTAAATTTTAAGGAAAGAGAGGGTATAAGCAGAATTGGTAGAATGTCTGAAGTCTAAAAGGTAGAATCGGTTCTTGTACTTTTCAGCACTTTCAGCTCTTCTTGCTCCTACATGATGGTCAACCCAAAGTTAACCTAAAGTCTCACCTAAAAATGCTGCAGAAATCTCATCCACCATAACTCAGAAACCATTTTATGAAAAGGAAAAAATTTGGAGGCAGTAAATTACGCTACTTGAACTCAGAATTACAGAGATTACTCATACTGACACTCATGAGTGCAAAATGGGCACATGCATTTGTGCAAGTGAGATGGAATAAGGCATTGCAAAGATATAAATAGGATATGATCTGCTTTTAGCATTCATTCTGCCAGTAACTGCTTTATTGGCTCTACTTCTCTCAGTAATTTTCAACATAGGTAGGTCAAATTCAGTAGCAATGCTTCATTTGTGTGCTGGTAAATTATCCTATGATAAATCTTAGGGACTCCCCTGAAAGAAAGTTAAAAATTATACCAAGAGTTCTATCTAAATGTATTTAGATTAATTTATGAATTCCAAGATATTTGTGCTCCTGTCAATACAGATCACAGTAGACAATTTTACTGCAGAATATATTACTCTGAAACAAAACTCTGTCTTATTCACTAGGGGGTATCAGAATGGTCTTGACTGTGCTTGGCTGCAATTAGACGGTGATGGTGTGATAATGGACATGAACACGAGGATAGAAAAGAGGGGCACATAAGTCATCCTGAGTGTAATAAATGCTTGAGAATTTGACAACAACAATATGAGAGTCAACAGGGAAGCCTGGCACGGTGAAGTGCAGTGAATCAGGATGATCAAATGATTTTATTAGTTTGCTTTTATTAGTCAGATCTATTTCCATTTTTTTTATTATGACCCAGGAAAAAAAGAAATAATTGTAATCAGTTTATCAAATACAACCCTGGCAGAGAGTCTGCCACTGGTAACTTGATTTTGTTCTAACTGAGCACACTATGTTTTGACTAATCTCTAGCATCCAAGATCATTTTTCTTGAACTGGCAGGAAGATGAGTCAGAGTAATAGTTTATTTGTTTTGTTTTGGTGTTTTGTTTAAAAAGTTAGATTTCTAGGTGTGGTTTAGAGGTGTTTTCACAGTGTTTCTGTTAAAGACATTAGATAATAAAAAAAAATGAGGAAAAATCTCTAAATTTCTCTTCAATCCACAGATTGAAAATTGACCACAGGCAGTTGTAGTAAAAGCTTTACCAGTGCTTCTGCCCTATCCACCTGTCACATGAACTTCACCTAAACTAATCACAGACTCAGTGGGAGAGAAGGGATTCTGTAATGATGATAACTAATTCCCAAGTCTCCCCTAAGCAATGATGAACAATCATTATAAACTCTTCCAAATTATAGACTGTAGGCTCTGTGATGGAGACTTTTGTAGACTGGACTGAGACAATTACCAAATGAAGGAAAATATTATTATTTTAGCAAATGTAACATTTTAATACAATGTGAAAAATGATGAGGGAATAATAAATCGAGGGCATAAAAAGAGCTAATAATAAAAAGGAGCTTGGTGAGAAATCCCGCTGTCATATTTGCATTTACCCTGAAACTAATGCCGTGCACATTTTTGAATGCAAATAATTCACAAGAGGAAGCAAAATGAGGATGTTAATAATCATTTTTCCCTTAATGAGAAGCTGCACTTTGATTGAAAGGAGCTTTAAGGTGGCCTAAACTAGGCCTAACAAAAGAACATTTTTGGAGACTATTTAAAGGAAACTGTTAGAATAATATTCTGTCACTTAAAATCCCCAGCATTAACATTGTTATCACAAATCTTATTTCAAATTTAAAAAAAAAAAAAGGCTTGTTAGGAAAATTATTCTTTCCAGAAGGGATTTTCTTTTTCTCTTTGACTGTTAACTTAAAATACTTTTTCTTGTGGGATCAGCTGAAGTCTTTAGTTTTTTTGTATTAGTTGGTTGAATCAGATCCACAAATGCTACAGGGTGCCTTCCTCATTTTAGGCCTGTCAGCCCCAGACCTGCTAAAATGACAACTGGCCCCCTGAATTAGCTGGAACATCTATCTTCTTACCACCACTTAGACACACCTAAGGGCATACTGTAATATTTTTGTGATTTAAAGCTAGGTTTTATTCACGTTTGAAAATGCCCTTTTTCCCACTGGACACACAGTTCCAAACATAGGAATATGGGAATTATTCTGGTTTAGACTGGGATCCTTCTGTTTCTGTAATATGTTGCCAGACTTAGCCAGTACCTCAGTAATGTTAACCTTTTATCCACTCAAGGCAAAACCTAAGTGCATATAGTTCTATAAAAGGAGTTGCAATAAGATTAATTTCTCCACATAAGGACTAATCTTATCACTCTTCCCACTAAAGAGGAATAGGCGTGTGTGTGTGCATGTATATATGTATGTATGTGTGTGTACATATATATGTGTGTGTGTATGTGTATATATATATATATATATATATATATATACACACCCACTTTTCCATGGGTCATCCTGCATATACAGAGGGCTAACGAAACATTGTTAAATGTAAACAACTCATCTGGTTTATCCTGGAAGACATTGGTCATGCTTTCTGAGGAAATTAAAGAAAGCTTGGTTTGATTTTTTTTTTAATTTGTGTCACTAAAAATTTGAGAACAAACAGCCTATGTGTTGTATGTGCTTAACACTATGGTGTCGGGCTGATCACTGAAGTCTGTCATAGGATAATCCTTGACTGTAACCATATTAAACATGAAAATGAAAAATGATTATGATGGAGCAAATAATAAACATGTTAATGGTCTTATGCTCATTTATCAAACATATACATTTTAGAATAGAATATTCTTTGCATAATTCTGTAAACTAAACCAATTCATTGGAATGCTTACATGGAGTCTAAAAGGACAAATACAGTTAAATTGAACTGTGGTTCAGAAAGTCAGAATAAGTGGCCACTAATCATTGTTTCTGCAATGACTATTTAGCTTAGTGTGTACTCTCAGGGCATATTGAACATATTTCTTGTAGTTAGGATACACTATCTTTCTCCTATTGCCCTTAATTAGTCTGATTTGATGCTCCCAATTACTCATCAACTGGTAATGGCAAGGTAGGATAGATGTGGTTTTAGAAGTAAATGGTGATTTAGCAATCTTCCTTGGCATTTAATAGGAGAATTAGCTTCTTTAGAAACTGAGATGGGTAATCTTCTTGGCCCCAGCAAGACTGAAACTAAGCACAAGCAAGGTTCAGTAACTAAGTTTAATTTTATTCTGTATGCTAAGTTTACACACTCAAGTAATTTTCTGTTCCATGTTTATAGCTTTTTAAAGACATTACTCTATGATACCTCCAAGCTTGTCTTGGTTAATTCTCCCAAAGAATGCATGTAAATAATTTGATGATAATGATGACTACAGATTTTAACATATTTTTTAATTAAAGAAACATTTCTTCAATTCTTTCCCCTGAGGTTTTTCAGGCTTCTCGTTAATGTTGCAGCATGATTATACCTTCAGGTTGATCAACCAAAAATTGTCATCTCTAATGGTGCAATGCTTCTATTTTTCTCATGTTGTGTAGCATTAACTCCCCAAGTAATCAAACTCAGATGCACTCAGTTGGATTACTCAATTAAATCTTAGCCAACATTGGGGATGGTGAAGTATCATTCTCAGAAATAGCTTCCCAGTCATCTGAGCAAGTAGTTATTTAGGATCTGATCCTGTAATAGCTAATCTGTCTTGAACTATATAGGTTTATCCATGGGATTGTTTGTGTGCATAAAGACACGCATAAATCTTTGCTTGATGAAGGTCTTACACAGTTTAGCTAATGAAATGAATTTGTGCTTTCTTAGGGTTATGGGTATTCATTTCTCTTAACAAGTATGTGTGAGTTTTACAGGCTAGTTTCTGATTATGTGTTAGACTAAGAAAAATATTTGTCATGTGGATATGTGCTCAGTAACTCTTTGACATTTTATTTTCTTAATGCTGGTACAAGAGGCTTTTGTGTCTGTGGAATGGCTTTACCCAGCATTTCACAACTTCTAATTCAATGTTTAATCCATTCACAGGTTTAATAGCGTAATTAAATTTTCTAATATTCATTGCGCTGCATATATATAGTGAGATACATCCATGCAAAATTCTGTGTAAGCAGTCCTGGTACAGAGTATTTTTAAGTACATATATACACAGATCAAATGGAAACTATTCTGCCCAAAAGGACTACCAGATGCACTAGTTGGTGCACTAGATACACCTAGTTGTATCTAGCTACCTATCAGTATTATATATTTATATATTTTATACATATAGAATGCTTAATTTATTGAAGCATTGATATTATAAAATGTACCACAGCACTGTGTATTAGTTAATGTTATTTAAAACAATGTTGTAAGAGAAGCTAAAAAAAAAAAAAGGTTAGATTCTTAACTAAACAAAAAACAAAATGGACTTTGACATCAAAAATTACAGTCAAAAGAACTAAGCTGTTGACATGTACTGCGTGAGTGTTTTCAACATTTTGTTTTCAGTGTTGATTTGCTGTCTTGTTTTTTTTGTGATGATAGTGTTTATTTTCACACTAATTTACTGGCTCGTGTGTTTTTGTACATACATGCTTAATTTCAAAAGTTTATTTCCATAATAATTTCCAGTGTTATAATAATTTCACTGCAAATATCCCTAGGAATCTCTCATACATAGTACTTGTGTTTGGATTCTACTTTCTGCCCTTTTCCACAACTTGTGACCTTTTATTCAGGCTATTTTTCTCTCTCACACACCCCTTGAGCTTTGCCCCCACAAGACTTTTGAGGTTTTATACCTTCAGATCTCGAGCAAAGAATAACATGGGAGACAAAAACAATTCTTGGATGAAATGTCACGGATATAATCTAGTTCCACAGCAGGACTCTAATTTCTGTTTCCTCGGTCCCTAGTTTTCAGGTCTATATGTATCTTTATAGATCTTCCACTGCCTTTCAGCAAGCAGTGCATCACACTTGCTAATTATGTGTCATGGTATGTTCTGCCACCTGGTAATTGCTGTATTCTAAGCCCAAAGCAAGCACACACACACACACACACACATCTACCTACCTGCCGTAGGTGCGCCTGCTGCAGAGAAGTTTTTGTGATCCCTCTCTGTGGTTCCTCTGGCAGCACCGGTTCCACTGCATTTGCTCAGATTGCTATGTATTTATTCATGTGTGTGTAGAACATGGTGGCACTCTTTTCCTGGGAATTTGGTTTTGCAAGCACAAAGGGCAATGAAGAGGTTAATCAATCTTTCTTTTAACTGTGCAGCCTGTCTTTGTATATACATTTTTTCTGTTTTCTGCTCAAATAATTCTTAACTAGATTTTTAACTAATGTTAGAGCTAAAATTGTTTCAGGCTCAAAATACTGAGGAGCCAAATTGGGCTCTGGGCTTTTGGGGAAAAAATGTAAACTTAATAATGATTGTTCCTGAGGCAGCATTTTTTTAATGGCTATAAAAGCAAACAAAAACTGTCTTGACATCCCTAAGATTAAAGTTTAGTTGGGGAGGAAAACTTTAAATGTATTTAAAAGGCTAATGTACTTCATTGTAAAGTTATAATGCCTTAGTGTACATTCCTTATTACATTTTCATTCTTGCAATATGGTTTTCCAGCTAGACAACTTTTATTGCATTTTATTAGGATTTTTGTTTTCTCTTTGACTGTTGTCATTAGCAGCGAAGCCAAAGCCAATGACCTCATCAACAAGATATCAAAGGAAAGACGATAGCCACAGTTTTACTCAAGAAGAGGAAAATGGAATCACCTGCATTAACTATATTGAAAATATTTTTTCTTCTAGCACTGGAGGTTGGACACTGAATTAAGATATGTGGTCATGTAGTTTCTAGATCTTCACTTCTGTGCATGAGAGACATCATGGCGAATACTTTGCACTGGATCCCTATTGGGAGTGGTAGAAATCAGACCTTTACTGCTACTTACGGTGGCTGCAAGATTATGAGTCAGCAAGAGTCTCTGATGTGCTTTGGGGAGCTTTGGTGATTTTCTCATTGTTCCCTGCACAGCAGGCATTAGGACAAATGTTTATCAGGAAAAAAAAAATGAGGGTTAAATAGAACTAAAGAGAACTAAAGAGAAATTCAAGTATGTTTAAATAATTTTCTCCTGGGTATTGTTCCAGTTTTGCATACTTTTACAAAAATTAAACTGTGTTTTAAACTGAGCAATATTTTAGTATCCCTTGTTTAATCCCTAACTCCTGACTTGAGAATTATTAATAACATTAAATATTAGTCTTATAGTGTTAGCTGACCAGTAAATGGAGGAGATATTTAAGAAATCTTATTATGACTGGAATCATTTCTCTTAATTGATAGTTAAAATGTACAAAAGACATGCTAATATTTGAATGCTTCCAGAAAAGCTTCCCAGTGAAGAAGAATATTCAACGTAACACCAATTGAAAGTGAAATGTAAAAAGGAATCTCATACTAAATATTTTTGTATCTAAATTAGTAAGAATGCATGGTCTGTAGAAACAAGAGCCCAATTATTCATGTTTTATACAACAGATAACTAAAATGGTTTAGAGATGGACAGAGCAGTTTATTTATAGAATTGGTAAATCCTTGCTGGCTATTCGGATTTGATAAACAATTAGTAAGTGTGGATACATAAGAGACTTGACCTACCTGAATTAAAGGCATTTAAACTTTAAACTTGGTTAATGGATGTGAATATCGGTGGGTTTTGCTTATTAAGCCTCTCTACAAAGAGTGATTTTGGAACATGTAATTACAAATTACAAATAAATGCCATCTTTCTCTGTTTATGCAAGTTTTTACTCTTTCCAGAACTGTGCAATGGGCAAAATAGTATTTAACAGGAGAAATTTGTTGATTATAAAAACCGATTAAATCTGTTCTCTTGGCAGAACTTTTGTAAACATTATATCACAAATTATGTTGAAACTAAATTGCAAAAACAGTGTTCGCTTCTTCATAGCACTATAAAGTAATTTCCTTTTTATCTTTAGCAGTTTACTAGTTTAGGAGGAATAAGGTGAAAGTGTTGTTATAAATGCAGAATTAGCAACACAAATCAGAGAGAAGTATACTCCTTACCTATAGATGGCCTTGATCTCATTTTCATTTCTGACACAATAAAGTACTTTTTTCAGAGATTCAGAAAGTTCCACTTATTTGGCCTGTTTTTTCTTCATGAGTCTTACCTGGTGTATTGGTAACATTGCTGAGTAAACTGAAGTAAACTTTATTTTTTCAATTAGGAGTTAAAAATCTGTTTCAAATTAATCTGAAACCACACCTTTGCCCAACATTTCAACTTTTAAAATAGCCTCAATAAAGTCTTTAGTTTAAATGATGATCAAAGACAGGTTGTCTCTTAACTCCTTTTGAAAGTGATTCTTAACTTTCCAGCTTCATAAAGGAAACATAAGCAGTTCCTTAATTACTTAAATAGTATAAATATTTTATATTCAAAGAGGTTTGTTTACCAATAACAGGTTAGATTATGGTCATTCAATTTTATGTTCATGGAAAGAGTATCAGTCTATTTATATAATAATGTATTATGTTGTAGCAGATTGGAGACCTTTTAAGAGAGGCAGAGAATCCATTAAGGCCGCGACTTCCCAAAGGGAATTGCAAAGACTCTAGAGGGTGAGCTGTGAGTACTCTGTGCTCTAGTGCAGGCATAAGCCTTTTTTTTTAAAAAAAAAAGGAATGTTTAAAAGATATGCTAGCCAGTCTGTCCCTACAATGAAAGGACAAATAGTTTCATAAGCTCCAGAACACATCAACTATAGCTTTCTGTGTATTTGTGTCTTTTTGCTGTTTGACTTTCATGTATACAAAAGTGCAATATAGAGCGGACATTATTCTCCCTCTAGCATTTGTAAAACTTTGTTTCCTCTGCTATCGTTTGTGTCCACTAACTTGTGCAGTAACTTTTATAGGTGCTCTTTTACTAGCTGGTTTGGCAGTTTTCAAAGAAATTGAGAGCAGTTGTTGATCTTTAGTAACTCCATCCTTCTGTCACATTTGGTTAGCAAATACAGAAAGTTTTGATGATTACATGCAGAAGACCCACCATTTCTGTGCATTTTTATTTGCATAAAAGCAAACAAACAAAATGACTGTTTTTGCCCAATTAACTGGTGTTCCATCCATTCTAATTTCTACTTCCCACTTCATTGAGGAAAGAAAATCCTTTTTTACTTTTTATTTTTTTAAATGCATTCTCTCTAACTGTGCACTAGTTCAGATTTATTGCTCTCTATTTTATAATTCCATGTTTCTTTGAAGCAGAGACAACATGGAGAAAGACGATCTGTTTTACAAACTTGTTTTTTCTGTCCTTTAGTCTAACTGGGGGGACTGCCAGATATTCCAACTAGCAATATATTAGCTTTCAGTTTGAAAGCCATGAGCTTTGCTCCAGCTCAGTTCTTAATTAAATGCATGTCCTGAGTTTAGCTGTTTCAGATTTCATTCATATTTTTTTCATTGAATTATGAAATTGATGGATGTTTTTGATATCATTAAATTTTGAGTTATATCCCTTACCATTCTATTACTAAACTCTACCCTAGGGTAGAGGGTCTTTTTTTGATGGAAATGAGGTGCTGAGGTTATATAATTTATATATAAAGTTTGGGAGGCTGGAAAGGTGATATTTGTTTTGTGACCTGGAATTCAATCAGACCTTGAGTTTAGTAGTATACAAGAGGTACGTTTGATGTCTATATACCTGCATGTGTTCTCACCAAATAAGCCAACGTTTGTCCTGCTGAGGTCCATTAACAAGAATTCAGCAGGAGTCTCAAATATGCCCATCTGTTCTTGCTTGGCCTAAAATCATTCCATGAGTCTTTCGCATACAAAATTAATTTATTCACATTTCTATGGGACAATGTTAATTTTTTAAAGAAAATTGTATTTGTACCTGTTATATAAAGAAAGAGTAGAAAGTAATTAGAAAATATTATCCCAGAGGTGTACAAGGCAAGCAAGAAAAGACCACCTTGCCTACTATGTAAAGGGCTGAATTTATGGATTGTTATTTGCAAAGTGCTTTGATCTGCACAGTTTATCTCTCAGATATTGTCCCAAATTAAAATTAACTTGAAGGGACTCAAACTTTTTTTTGATAATTTTATACTTATTCTTGCTGAAATAATTTACGATATTAAAGTTTTTCTTTACAAAATCAACCTTTTGGAATTATGCCCATTTACCAAGTCTGTTTTGAGCAGCTATAATTGGTTCAAGATCATATAACTTTTTACTTTGTGCCTTGGAGGTTCTTATGACCTTTTGCATTTCCATTAAATGATCCTATATTTTCTTCAGTAAATGCTATTTAACTATTCCAGTAATTAATAAAAACAAAGAACATTTCCTACTGTGAGTCTTGCCTATGTGCTTTTAAGTCCATGTGAGGATATGCTTGTAAAATCTGGCATTTAATTAAGTTGTTTTGATCTTTTGTTCTCCTGTTTACACATATTAATTATTATACCTATGAAGTCTAATTCAATTGTTTGATATGTGTTGATATTTTATAACAAGGCTCCATTTCTTGTATACTGGAGTTATTGTGTAACTGTGATCACAAGACACCCAGAGCTTTGTAACATACAAGAAAAATATCTTTATGACCCAAGTTTAAAATATGGATTATTTTCGCTGTGGGGCAAATGTCATTCATTTGATGGTGTGGATTGATTTTGATTTTAATCGCTGCAGTTGCTATAATGGGACTTAGCTCGAACTTTAGAAAAAGAAATGCTTTACAAAAGCAATAGAGAGGTGAGCCCTGGTTTTTAATGTATAGACTATATGAGCTTGCACAGTTATTTTTGCAAGTTTCAGGGAAATTGGACTGATGGATATGGTCATTTGAAATAAGCATCCATATTCTTCTGTAAATAAATCAGTATCTGAAACTGCTTTCCTACAAAGTTCCTGCAACTGAGTCTTGATTCCCTAGACTGAACTCAAACTGTCCAGCTGTTAGAGAACTTTTTGGATGTCATTCCCCCAAACAACATAAAAATTTAATCAGACAGATGTTCCTGATAAGGACTACTGAAAGAACATTTTATGAAGTAGGAAATTTTTATCCAGATTTCTGGAATAAAGCTGCTGTTTCATTATGGAGGGCTTCCACTGAATTTAAAAATAAGTTCTCACCTCAGTAAATTAGTCTTAATTCAAAATCATAGGATGTAAGATAGAACCTTCTTTTGGTTGACTTTTGTTGGCCTTGGACAAAGTGTATAGTATGAACTTACTAGGCAAGTACAGTAACAGCTAATCATTCTAGCTATAGGCTGTAAATGAATATGAACTGAGTAAACAACTTGAGATTTTTCTATACTTTGGACCAAATTAACTCTTCAATATCTTGTAGGTCCACATTTGTGAGCATATAGTATATTTTTTAATTTGTGCATGATATTTCCCAAAGGTAAAGGGGATGACTCAGGAAGGTGCGTATCTCCCCTTCCTTATAACCCTCAAGTCCAAAGTTTCACACTCTCTCTCTCATCTTCATGGAGCCCATTCCATTTATTTCACAAATGTCTCACCTCTGAAACTAAAGAATTTGCTTTTGTCTTACTTCACTGTAGCACTTAGCCACTGCTGTCATTCCATATGAAACCTTTTACTGGTGCTTTATGTCTATTACTCGGTGATGTATTTAGAATGAAAGCCATGCTATAATATGTATAATTATTATTTTAGCTATAATCCTGAGTTAAATTCCTCCTGATGCAAATGCATGAGAGAGAGATGTTTGGAAATATCTAGGAGTATGTCTGATTTTTTCAAAGCTCTAGTAAGCAGGAGCTTTTCTGCTGTTTAGGTTAATTGTTTCATTACATAATGTGAGGAATGACGGATTTTGATGAGCTAAAATCTTGGTTCTTGAGTTCCTTTCCTCTGATGTTTAAAATAGCTCTTTGTCTACCTGAAGTCATCAGTTACACTCTTAGATTTCCCTGGCTATTCCAGTAAAACACCACAAGCATTTCAAAATATTATAAAGAATTTGTTGACCAGATTTTTTAAGTGGTTCTTGTGAACTGTTTTCTTGTAGACTGTAAGATGTTAAAGATTATAAGCTTGATTACAGTTTTGTCCCTCAAGGCAAAGGCAACCCAAGAGATAGCTTTGTAGGTATCCCAGGAAATTCTCAAAGATAAGAATTCTCAAATTGCAAAATCTCTGTTTTTTTTTTTTTTTTTTTTTTTTTCCTCTGACAGTGTGTATATGTGGGCTGATGATACTTCTCTTATACTTCCTCCATCCTGGGGAGAAGTTCCATAAGGCTGAGGGTTTTCTTCATTATTTAGGTAAGACACAGTTAACGTTAACAAGGATTATCATCTTATTTTCTAACTTCACCAGAATTTTAGCAACTAGGTCAGTCCTTAGTCTTATCCCCTTTTCTTTTACTGGTATTATTTTGCCTGCAATCAAAACCCTTTTGGAAGACAATGTACATAGCTTTATATATTACCTTTATACATTGCATATTACTCCCTTCTTTCTGCGTAGGCGGCAAAAACACTGTAGAAGGTGAATGGAAAACCTTCCTGGAAGGCAGAAACAGGGAACAGAGTTCAACAAAGACAGGTACATATTCCTAATGTGCTCATCTACCATGCTTCAAATGCAGACTAGCTAAAGAAACAATGTCTTTGGTCAGAAATGTATTTGCCTTTATTGCTTCTATTAATGAGGTTTTAAACCACTTGCCCTGTAAACAATTATGACCTTCTGAGTACTGAGAAAGTAAATAATCATCTAGACAAGCCATAATTATTATTCTTATCTGAAAAAAGTGAAAAAATGGCACAAGGCTTGTCACCAAAACATAGTGACGACATAATCTCTTAATATTGAAAATATGATCTAATCCAAGTCACAAAAGCTAAATTCCAAGGCCATGAGAGAGGATTAAATTGGCAGTTTTTCAGAATGGAGAAAGAAAGTTGTTGTTGTATAGCTGAAAAAGAAGACAGAAATGACCTGCAAATTGATCTTGGATGCTAAAATCAATCATGTAAGTGTTCAAATACTTGGAAACTTAGTTCAGGGAAGTAAAGATTCATCCTTTCAATATAGAAAGCTACTTCATTAACATTTAAAATCTGTACGGTTAAATGTTAATATCCTGGACAATCTTCAAATCTTCATGAGTTTCATGATGATCTCTTTAAACTTCCTCACATATTTAACCAAACAGATCCTTGCTAACATAGTCCAGTGGATTTATACCACCTAGGCTGTTTAACTTTTAAATATGTTATTCCACTTATTATCATATATACTTACTAATTCTTGCATACCCGTTAATACAATAAAACAACTTATTATTTCCCTTCTTCATATAATAGCTAGGAAAGTTTTTAAATGGAAGAAAATTGTTGCAGGGTTTTAAGATGGAAGGTGAAGAAATTTGATAATTTAATGGCTTTTGTAACTTTTTAAATATAAAACTATCCTCCAGTTGTGTATAAAAGCAGATTATCTGGCAATTCAACCACCAGGACAAGAGAGCAATGTGAACATGATTGCAAGTTCCACATGCAAACTATGCAATTATAAATGTCGTATTAGTTCTCTTTTTTCCCCATCTATAACAATGGGAAATATGCTCTGGAGTCAAACATAGTGTTTCTATGAGCTCTGCAATAGCTATATCAGACACCTGTCATAGTACTTCTTTAGCTGAGCCCTGTGATGCCCTGACAAATCTGTTTCTCTCAAATTGGCTTTAGCCCCTCTGTGTCTATGAGCCTGCAGACTCTTTTCATTATAAACAGTAGGGGTGTGGGCCAGAAGAGGAGAGGGGAGAAACAAATTGATTGATATGAGTGATCTGAGGAGGGAGGAAAATTCTGCGCAGCAGAGCATTTTTAAGCTTATATTATTGCAAACTTGTGCTCCCTTTCTGACGAGAGGGAAGTGTCAAGGTTTTAATAACAACACGACAGGTTTAGGAGAAAGGGAGATAGGACTTTATTGCCCTCTCCACAGCACGTTTAAGCAGGTATTTGGCTGTACTGGCCAGTCCATACCTGAGCAAAGATTGGCTTCAAGGAGGAACAATGTATGTATGACCGATGATAAAAGAAGCAAAGCATGGAATTAATTAAAGAGTTGAGAGCAACTCAGCCTATTTAAATAAATGGTACCTGTCAAGAACATCATCAAAACTTGCTAATAACAAGAAAAAGCTACATATGGAGATGTCTCAGGAAAAAAAAAAAAATATTGAATACATTCTTTTTGGACAAAGCCATAGAAAAGGTAATTGTGAATTAAATCCAGCTGCACAGAGAAGGTAAATGAGAATCAACTCCAGCTGTGCTTGATTTTCATAAGTATCCAGGATTGCAATTTAGGCTGCAGGCCTAGATGTAGCTCAATTTACTGGGTGCTTCTTATTGCCCCTGACAACAACAACAACAACAACAACAACAAAGCATCATTTATGCTGATATCACTTCAACAATATTTTATTGGCTTGCTTACACAGTGTGCAAGAGCTTACCTAATCACATGCAGAATATTAAAATAGATGCTGAACAAATGTGTTTGCCTCCCAAAATGTAGTGACTTTACTCTAAGTAGGTCTGTTTGTCTTGCCATTTGGGTTGCTTAACATTTTCCATTAGAGTCCTGTGTTCTGTTGTCACATCCATGCCAAACTAAAACTCATTCATTGATTAACACGAACATACTCACTGGCTACATAGTCCAACCAACTGCATATTATTTCCATTGCAAGGGTGTGTATATACAAATAGTTCTGGACTGTCATAATCATTCCATCAGTGTCTTTATGTATTTGCAGTTTTAAGTGTCATGATTGTCTTGTTAATATATTGTCATTTACATAATTCCTCCTACTCATTAGTGGTATTTATGTATCCAATTAATGCATTTCTTCTAAGTAAAAAAATACTGTATGACTAAAGCTGCTAGAAAAATATATGAGTGGGACAAAACGAGATCCTTTGTGAGGAAAGGGCCTTGGAATGCCAGAGAGTCCCGAATGCCTATTGTCTGGAGAAGAAAGTGATTTATAATATATGCTAAATGAATTCAGCATTTGGAAATGAGAGAAGGGTTGAGGGTGATTGTTGCAGGACTACTTTTATTAACAAATTTGGCACTGTGCTAAGCATTAAGTACACATGGTTAAATGGTCCCTGTTTGTTGTATAACTAGCATAGTCACTCAGTGCTGGGGTGTTTTGATGAAGCAGGAGCAGCTGATGGGTAGCATATGGATAGTCATCAGTTTGATCCACTGTTCCACAGTGGAATTTAGTTTATGTTTTGTCACACTTGGAAAAGATCCTTTTGCTAGTGGAAACAGGCTAGTATAAAGTAAAAACAAGAGTTTGCATTTTAGTAAAAATACCTATCATAATGTTATTTCTAAAGAAAGAAAAACATGAGATTGCAGCCAACCAGTCATTAAGTTGGAACCATTTGTTACACGAGGAGGCTAAATCTCTCATCTTGCAAATAAGTTTAATAACCATAATCATCCAAAACTGATTTTGCTTCAGGAGCTAAATTTTAGTTGTCTAATCACAGAATAAAATCCAGGACTTTAAGTAGGGTAAAAATAGAGCATGGGCCCTATTCTGCAACCCAAGAACAGTTATCTGAGGGTGCTGAGCAGAGAGACAGATGAAGCGAGCCAGTAAGGAGTGTTTTTGAGAAGTGAGCTTGGAATTCCTCCTCTCCCCTGAGCAGTGCTGCTGGCTCTGGGGCTCCAAGGTTGGTCTCTGCAGTTACCCACACAGAGGATAGCCTTTCAAGGCCAGAACAGCATTGCTGTTTCATTTTCAAATGCGCCCATGGAGAAGAACTCTATCCATGAAGGTCTAAACCCTCTCTGGATGAAGAAGGCGTCGAACACACTTGCTGTGAGGGCTCTGCTTCCTAGGCAATTCTATCCTCTCTCTCTTCCCTTGCATTCACCCTAAAAGGAAGTTTCCTTCTGTATTTTCATTGAGTAAATTCTGTTTTCTTCTCTTTGTACATTTTCCACCTCCCTAGATGGGCTCCTTCGGGATCTAAAGAATCCTCTGCTTAATTTTTGTGTTCCTATCCTTTGTCCTTAGGACAAGCTGAATGATGAGCTGCGAAACCTGGACGAGCTGTGAACATGCTCAGAGCAACCTGCGAGGCCCGGCAGGAATTAGGCAAAGTTAAACAAAGAGAGGCCTCTGCACTCTGATAGTCCCGGAGCTGCGGCTTTTTCCATCACAGTTTTAAACTTTTCCTCAACTGCAGTTAAATTCTGGGGTTCTAAAACAAACAAACAAAAAGGTCCAACCCTTAGTGTTTTCACAGCAACACCCAAACGTTGTGGGATGCAACGTAATGTAACTCAGCAGAAGCAGGCAGAGACAGAACTGCCAGCAAACAAGTCAGATTCAGAAATGGTGGATCAAGAATGTGAAACAAATTGTATTAACCCAGAAAGGAAATAAAAACCACATTGCATTTTTTCTCTCGGACACTGCCCCCACCATGCTCCTGAAAAAAATAACCAATTTTAGCTGGTTCTGTTCTCCTATTTATCACAAATGAATTAGAAGGAGAAAGACAGGATACATCTTTTGTTAAGGAAATTACAGATAACAGTTTCAGTCTTGGAGTAATCTTTTAAAAATATTCATGGCCAAATTCAACAACGCAGCCCAACTAACCAAGTACTTCAGTATGCACATAATTTTATTCACTTACTTAAATCCCTCTGACTTGGGGAGGATTTAAGCAGGTGCTTAAGTGCTTTGCTGCAACAGGGTCTTAAATTCGTAGATGGTGAATTTCAAACAAAGAAAGGCAGGCCACAATTTTCTAATCCCTGCTGGTAGGTGCCTATAAAAATTGGTCTGATTTTTCAGAGATGATCCTGTAATTCCTACTACTTTCAAATTTCTTTTGTACTTCTCTCTTTCTTTTTTTTTGAAGGATTTTTTTTTCCCTTTTTAGAATCTTCAGTAACACACCCCTCCAAAACTCATCCCAAACCTAAAGAAGGGGGTTGTCCTGGTCTGCTTTGGGCAATCCATATTTTAGCAATTGCAAATGATAGATATAATTTCAAGAAAGATCAGGCATATCCTAAACTGAAATGGATGGATCTTGGAAGAGAAGATTTCCAACAGTTAACACAGTAAACAAGGGCAATTTCAAATGAGATACTGTCAAAATCAGGTAGGTACTAAGCCGTAGTGAAAGCCACTTATACCTTTGAAAATGTCAGCTTTAAAACTTTTTTTTTGTTTCATTTTATATAGACATTATCTTCTTAATATGATCAATTGTCGTTCCATTTACTTCACTGGCAAAAAAGATGGCAAAGTGTTAAGATGATTAATGTAACTGTCAGATGAAATATTCGTAAATTTAACTGAGCTATCTCACATGCAAGGGGTGAAAATATATCAGGGTTTATGTGCTTCATCCACTTTACATAACATAGTCTCTGCCTCTGTAAGTAAATGTGTGTCCATTGGGAGCACAGATGAGAGTTGGGTGCAGTGCCAGCAGGCATAGCTGCTGCCAGTCCTGTCCTGAACACTCCGTATCCACTCTGTCCCATCTACCAGCCTATATAGCCTTGATATGATAGGTAAAGTGATGGTTCTGATAGCTTTATGAGATTGTGGGTGGTTAGAATGGTGCTTTTTTGTGTGTGTGTTGCCTCTCACTTTCTTCTCAAATACTGCTGGTTTTCTCACCCAGGCATTGCAGCTGACAGTAGCTGAATTGAGAGCAGTTCTAGTTGTGTCTTTGATACAGTTTTAATAGTCTTATATAGCCTGCCACATGGGTGTGTGAAAACACTGAAGAAGTTATCCAGAGAAGACTTAGGAAGCTTTTTTGTTTTTTCAGGGCTTGGTTTCATATCACTTTAGGCTTCATGATGAAATATTAAGTGAAAAATGTCTCTATCTTTTAAAAAATCTATAAAATTTGCAATACCCTTGAAATCATATTGATGTATAACTTATAGCTCCTTCCATTTAAAAAAATATCCCTACTTACTACTAGTCTCTGGGTAGGCTAACATATAGTTAAATATTTTAGTTCAAAAAAAATGTCTGGGAGTCAGGTAGAACTGTGGAAAACTCAGAAATGCTTAAAAAGGAATTGTAGCATCAAACTTAGATGCAACCTAAAGACAAGGTTGAATGCTATTAATAGTGTGGAACATTTCTAAGCACTTGCTGGAGTGCTCTGCTAGAGCTTTGTGTTTCCAGCATAAACTGATGGAGATCAACACTTTTTTGACACTCCCACTACCAAGTGCTTATAAAGTGTTTATATCTATAATTGTGTCAAATTATGTTAATTAAGCACTGAAAGACACTAGTAAGTTGAAGTGCTCAAAAAGTGCATTACTCTGAGTGTCACTCAGGGGCTCCTCACAGCAGACACTTGGGGGACAATTTTTTTCCTTCCAAGCACCTTTAGAGCACTATGTCTTAAAGTGTCTTTCTGGTTTTAATTAAATTAAAAAAGCAAGTGCTAGTTAAGTGCACATGATTTACTCTAATCTTTTGAAATGCAAATGCATTCTAGACTAAAATGCCCTTTCCTTTTTTAAAGTCCTCCACTTCACTCCTCAATTCTCTCTCACCTTTTCTTATTGCTCACATCTTTTATTGAATATTCAACTGCTGAAAACAGTCATGGTAAAGGCAAGGAATTATCTCCTTTATGTGATTAGGCAGAAGATAGAACTATTCAAAGGACCTTATTAGGGTATCTAATAGCCTTATGCAGAAAAATCCTGTTGGCTTAAGGGAAATTCTGTGTGGACCTGGACCACTCGCAGAGTTTGTTCTTAAACCCCAGATTGGCTATGAAATCTCTACAGCAGATTTCTAGTGTGGCTTCAGCAAATGAGGTTAGATTCCTTCCAAGAAACCTACATCATTTTGTAGAGGAGGTGTAGACCGTTAGCCATATTCAGTGTTTTAGTCCTACTGATAATATAAGATGGAGGAGTTTTGTATAGCACTATAGAAATCTGATGTGAGGACACAGGAAAAAAAAAAAGCCATTTCCAAAGGAGAACATTTTAAAGATAGGAGCAGCAGCACAAGGACAAAAAATTTTATACTTGTCTCCCTGAAGAGTCAAAAAAATCATTCTTAAATCTGATCAAAAATAAACAGGCACTTTTAGGAAAGTTATTATAGTATATCCTACTTCAAGGGCTATTCTGTTTTGTGATAGAATATTTTTCTTTTAGGTGTGCAGATAACAATCCTTGTGTTACCTAATTCTGACTAGACTCTATTAAAATGATTTTTTTTTTTACTTTTCTGAGAAAATATATTTAATCCCTATGTCAATGTGCTGAGAAAGATAGTAAAGATATATCTGAACTTTAAACTTCTTTAATCTTTTTCTTTAGCTTTCATTCTTGTTGCACAGCCTCAGCAATCAGATTTTAGCACTCCATTCCTCAGAAAAACTTACAGATTTAGAAACTATAGTGAGATAAGGTTCTCCTTTGACCTAAAGGCACAGTTTTCTACATTACATCTTCAGAAGGTCTTTTAAATGAAGATGTCTATTGAAATTTTCCAAACAGATAGAATTTAATTTGGTAATGACTAGATAGCATCAGATAGGTGACTGGAGGCCACTGGGGTATAGAGCTGAGCTGTGTACCACGAGGTAAGGAGGTGTCCCTGTCAGTCCTTGCTGAATGTATTTATCTGAAAGGTCCTTCTTAGCCTCGCATGCATAGACTGAATTGTTCTGAACTTCACTCTCTGGGGAAAGATACCCATTTCACAAGTTGTTACTCTCAATGCAGCAGAAGTGAGTAATCCAAGAACTGGATGAACATTGTGCTTGTCCTTTCCAGTTCAAGGTAAAGCACATTATCAGGGTACTTGAAGCCCTCTGCTCATGCTATATATGAATGTAAGCCAAGGGCTTCATGCTCTACAGAACCCAATCCAGCTCTTACTTGCAGGTTGATCCAGTTATCAGTGCAGTCAGTTACCAAGGGACTGATTTAGAGAGAGCTGAATAAACTCTCTGGAGTATCAATTAAATATAGAAAAGAAAAGCTGAATGGTGATTAGTGTCAACTGTTATCATCTGCTGTTTGGAAAGAAAGGAATCAGTGCTCTGATTGTCTTCTGTAACATTACCTGTTATAATCGTACCTCTCTTTTCTGTCCTTCTAGCTACTTGATTGCCTATTTATTTGCAATAGTCTTTGGAGGTAATGAACAAATTAAATTTAGATAGAGGGCTCGGTTTCACTGTTGGCACAGCTTTACTGAAATAAGTGGAGTCAGCCAGGAGATTCAAAATATGTTGTATTCAGCAACCGTAAGCTCTCTGGCCTGTTGATGACTTCTAAAATCCCTTCAGTGCATGCCAGTGTGTGCTTGTACAGTGCAATTTTATTGCCTTTTAAAGGACAATACGTATAGGTCTGCAAACCAGAAGATACTGAAATACAGTAGGTATTATGTTACCTGGATGAAATAATTTTCAGAATGAATAAAACTAAACATTTGGAGAAGGGGAGAGTGAGAGAATTACTGTTGCCTTTTGCCTTTGAGAAATGTCTTATTTGGTAAGGTCTTTATGTTTTTTGGTTTGGTTTGGTTTTGAGTGACAGAAAGCCAGAGTGGTTTGGATCCAGGTCCTCTTAATGCGAAGTATGTACCATCCACAGAACGCTGTGTGTAGTTAGAGAAATGGCATTGGTTACTGTCATGTAAATGGCTTTGTAATCAGGGCATGAGCCGGCACTGTTATTGTAGTACAGTCTGCCAGTGTTTGATAATTCCAAGGTACTACAGGTTTTCGAAACCTCAAATCATCTGGCAGACCTTAGGACATCTGCTGCTCATCTGATTAGGAAAGGAAAGACTGACAAGCATACAAAATGAGAGGATCATTAAGGTCCAGACTGTGGTTTTTAAAGCCACAGCCATGAAAAGAACAGGACAGAGGGATGCTAACACAGGCAAGTTAAGAAGAGAGGCTTCTGTTACAGACACAGCAGAGAAGGAAATCCAGGAGGAAGAAGAACACGTAGTCAACTAGCAATACATGCTAGTTAGCCCATATAGTGGGCAGGATATACTACTTTCTAGTGTGGTCCATGTCCACCTGTGTGGCAAGGTAGGGATATGTGTCGTGTCTGTACAAAACTGTGGTGCATCTAGTAGTGGAGGTGGCACCTGGTTTTCAGGCCTCCAACTCTAGCTTAGCAGCAATGGAGAGTCTCTACTTTTTGCTTTCCAAATCCTGTTTACATAAAGGAGTCAGAAAGCAGACCTCACTAACAGCGTTTTATTTGATGAACAGCTTGTGCTACAGAAATTTTTTAATAAAATGTTCATATGTGACATACCTGGCAATTATTTTTCATTGCCCTACACAAATATATATATAGATATCTTCCTTATGCAGTTATTTACTGCATAGCTCTAATGATGTGTTTTCTCCTCTATACCTATGGCAACTTAGTTTTCGTGAGGATGAGGGAGTGCCTCCAGAGACGGCACATTGCTGAGAATTAGAAGACCAAAGGTAATAGATCTTTTAATTTAAGATAGAGCCACTTGCCATTTGTGTACCTTTAAAAAGCAGTCAATTCTAATTATAGAGATTTATCTTGGACTAAGGAAGAAAAATACTGAAGTAAACACTGCTTCTTCTGCTATGACTCTAGAGTTAAGGCTTTTTTAAATGGGATTTATGCATGTGGAGGACAATAAAGTGACTGCCATCAAATTCTGAATTAACTGTTCATATGATGGTAGTGTTGTTGTTCTGAGACTATTTTACCCTCTTTACATTATATCTACAAAAGAAAAAATAATAGGCATTGCTTTATTTATCATTAATATTGGGGGAAATAAAAAAGAAAATGTGATAGAGGTTTTTTGAAAGGAAGAGGGCATTTCTAGTAGTTCTTGCAGAGTGATCTTGAATTTCATCCACAGAATTGTAATGGAAAAACATACTTATGATCCATCCTAACTGGAAAATTCTCAGAGTCTGTAGCAAATAACAAAGGTTTGGATGAAAGATGCAGGCCCACAACTTGAAAAAGGTTAACATGGGAAGAATCACTTTCAGTGCAGTTTCAAAAACAACTGTCGCATTTCTCCAGCTCCTTGTTTTGCCTCATGTCCCTGAAATGTTTTTGATTTTACCATGTCTTCTTTTCTCCTGATAGCATTTGTTCTCCGCATGGAAATTCTTTAGTACTCATCAAGATATCTGGTATCCTTCCCTGAGATATCATTTATCATGGCACTGTTTATCACTTTCCTTATCTGGGCCACAGATGTGCTGGCCTAGATTTGGAAGCTTTATTCTTTTGTAAGCTATAAAAAAATAAATCTACGGAAATGAATAGAACAGCAAAAGTCAAATCACCTCCAACTAAGTTTCACAGTCTTTGGAACTTTTAAAATACTCCCTCTGCTTTTGTTCTTGTCAGAAGGGCATGTAGGAGATGCAATTTCACTTCATTTAATATAGTGAAGGAGCAGCTGTGCGCCAAACACTTTTTGGTGTTTCACTGTTATCCATGTGGGGTGAGTGATGGAAATACTGCACTACCACTTTCAAAATTCTTGGTGGGAATATTGCACAGCTAAATTTAGATGGAATGTTGATGTAATGGAATTAAAATCAAGGACTGAACAAACTCTGCTTCATGTTTCATGCTTATTAACTCAATGTTCTCAAACTAATATACTGCTGCATATTTAGAAGTTTTTTCTTCCAACTGCACTACACTTATTTGCTCATCTTCCTATTCTGGTGTCTCCTAGTACGTGTGTGCCTGGAGTTACGTTGGTGTCCTTAAGAAGACAGCCATATGAGGAGAAGTCACCAAGGAGTAATTCTCAAGGGCCTCTCTATGTACAAAATAAGGTAATAAATGCACTAAAAATGAGTATGAAGTTATGAAAAGTAAACCAAAATTGTCATAAACCTCTCATATCAGTGCAAAGATAAACATGCCTAAGCTTAATTGAAGTGATTATTAATGTAGTTGGTCAGGTATAGGTAACAGTTGAAAACCTGTTTGTTTTCCTGAATTGGAGAAAGAGGCAGAGCAAATGATTTTAAACAAGTAGCAAACCCTTTGACTTGTAAACATTCCCTCTCATTCATTTGAATTGGTGACTGCTGGGGTAATGGTATGTAATTATTCTGTGGAATAAATGGGATTGTGTGCCCTACTCTAATGCATTGGCCATGCACAGGCCAGAAGATTCATAGAGGGCATAAAGAAAAAGCCAAAGCCTTTGCCTTATTCCAGAACGGGATCTTCAGTAGACTAGACTCTGCTATTATACTTAGCATAAGGACCAGAGTGAAATCAGTAACTTGACATCAGGGTAGGAGGTAATGAGAGATTTGAAAGAATCTTTTGTATCTGAATGAACTGTCATGAGCTCTCCCTTTCACCAGCACCAACAGACACGGAAGCACTTGAACTTATTTTTGCAGCAGCAGGAGGGACGGCGTCTTTGTGAAGCTCCAGGAGGCAGTGGCAGTGAAACTAGCACTCCTTTGTCAAGAACCACAAAAGTCCCTCATGACATGTGGATGTACCAAGGCCAAACTGGCCTCATTCAGAGATAACATCTCAGCTAGCAGAAAATCAGAGTGGGAAGGACAGGTGATAAGAAGTGTGGTGGTGCTTTCTCCTGAAGACTGCCACATCCAAATGTGTTTTGGGGCAGTGAGAAACTGAATAAAAACCAGTTGCTCTGTATACTATGTGGGGGATGTTTTACTTTTTAAATTTTTAGGCCACATTTTTCCAAACAAATGCTGTGTTTCAGCTCCATTTAAAAAACTTCTTTTGTTTTACGCAGACTTTTGGTTGCAATTGAGGATGTCTTGGCCATTGTGCAATCTGGAAAAACTAGATATTTTCTCCCTTTTTTGTGTGTATGTGATTTTGATTTCATTTTATTAAGAGCTCTGAGTACTGAACCTGGCACTTGCTGCTATTGAAACCTCCTGACAGAGCATTCAACCTACTGTATATGCTAGGAAAAAAGATATATCTCCAGTAAGTTAAGCGGTACTAACTCAATATTGTGGTCATTAGTAATCTAATTAGAAATCATTTGAAATTGGGAAGAGTAAGTTTTGCAGTAAACCTGAAGAAGGCTACCAGAATTAATGATTCAATCTATAACTGGCCTAGAAGAAGAGTATTAAATACATTTGCTTAAGATATGAACACCAAGATCTGGCCAGGAGAAAAATCTAATAAATGCTCTGAATTTAACTCTTAACTCTCACAGCATTTAAGTCTGCACAGACTGGTAGCACTTTTGTAACCCTACTTTCCATTTACAACTTAATTCTGCTTATACAGATGCCTAAAATTCTCTGAGTTTGTTGGAGGTTTTTTGCTTATTTATTTATTTATTAGAATGTTTCCCCTCACAGAAGTAATTAACTCTTTTTAAGTGGGAAATATACAAATCAGATTTGAAATCAACACAGAGGTGCTTGGCCAGTCAGGATTCTTAGTTGTTTCTTAGGGAGTATAAATGAGAAACTTTCATAGTTCCCATTTAAAAATGAAAACAAAACAAGGCCAGATTCATGATTTATCTAGCTATTGAAATGAAACTTAAGTAGTGATGTTTTTTCTGCTGGAACCAGAGTATGCTTCTTTAAAGGAGTTCAATTTTCTTTGTAAATGGAACCATCCAAGAGCCTGTAGCAGCCTCCAATATTTTGTGGATCATCTGTAGCAATGCCAGGAATAAAAGGGAAGGGAACTGTTATTTAAAAGTCTATTGGGACGGTACTTGATTATTTTCTTTACCTCTGTGATGAATCTGCTATTAATAAATGGGAGGGAATGAAGTGGTTCAGACCATTGCATTTTCTAAGCAGAAGATATGAGGGAATGCAATTCTTCATGTGCTTGATGGAGACGGTTGTAGGCAATACACTACAGTTTTTTCCTGCTTGCAATCTCAGCATTTCAGAAGGCTCCAGACATTCCATACATTGCAGAACCATTCTCCATCAGTGAGAAGATGACAGCATATCCTCTTTATTTTCCATTTAAGTGTTTCCATTTTTAATCAAATCCTGTGTGTATCTAACCAGTAGGATGTGACAAGCTAATCCTAATGCAAAAAATGCGAAGTTAAGGAAGAGACCCTCTGGGTGAACTGTTGTAACTGTAGTCTATTTAAAACCATCATCAGCCTGTGCTTGAGCAGGCTTGCTGGGGTGAGCTGGAGGTTATGCGATTCCCCTTTCTTTGCATTCTGGTTGGCGTGATCATGCTTTGAAAAACACTCTTCAGAAAGTGAAGGCTGATAATCCTTCAAGAGCAAGTTTGGTTCCAGCGTTTGATAACCTGGCTCCACTGCAGATTACAGTGAATATATTTGGAACTAGATTGACACGTCACGTTGGTGCTAATCAGGACGAGCCCATGGCTAACGTGTCTCTGTGCTGCGCAGTTGCATTCAGCAGTTTGGATATGAACCATTCGGGGTGGAGACCTGGTTTTATCTGACAGCACTTGTGGTGCTGGGAGAGCCCGTCCCGGGCGTGGGAGTCCTGGCTGCAACCCCTGCCTGTGCCTGAGGGGCTGAATCCGTATCCCCACAAGGCTAGGAGGTATTTAGGATGGAGGCAATCCAAATATTAATTGGATGCAGAAACTGGAAGGCAGGCTTCCCTTCTCCCAGGTGCATGCTGAAAAAAAAAAAAAGGTTATGAAGTGATATTTGTTCTTACTTTCTGTCTTTTGCCTATGGCTGTATAGTTAGTGCACATGATTTGTCCATTATTCAGAGAAATGAATAGTTTCACTTCAGTGGCAGAGTTTATGCTCGTTTTCAATGATTCAAACAATGCTGCCTTTTTTTTTTTTTTTTTTTTTTTTGGAACTAGAATTATTGGGCTGTCCTCTATCTGCAGACATATTGCCAACTTCCATCACAAACCAAGAGCATTGCAGTATTTCTCATCTTTATGGCTTGACAGTGGACATTAAGAAAGGTTCTGCCTTGTGTTTTTTTCTCCTTCTACAAAATGCAGCATGCAAAATACTATGAAGGTTAGGGCTGTATTCAAAAGCCAATGACTAAGATGGCAAATTTGAAAATTAAACACACAAATCATTCAAGTGGGGTTTTTCTTTTTGTTTCGCTCTGTAACAAACAAATTCCTACTTGCACTCATTAGTTTATAAAGCCTAACCTAATGAAAGAAATATGCATGTCTAGTCTTGCTGAAATTCTCCAGTATTTCTTTTTGTTTTAATTATTTTTCCAGTTTGCTATTTAGTATTTGATGAACCATATTGATCACTATATATGCTTAGCTTTCAAATATACATATATTGTTAGCAATATATGTGCTTGCAAATATACACGGTGAATAAATTCTTTCACAAATTTAGTGATGTTTGTGTTTTCAAAATGTTGAGTTCTGCAAATCACTAGCTAAAAAATATTTCGATGAATAATACTTATCATTTGAAATATTATTAACAATGTATTCCTTAGTTTATTAGAATACATTGTTGATAATAACAAACAATATTTTAGTTGTTGTAATAACTAAACAATACATTGTTTAGTTTACCTATCAAGGTAAGTAGGCACAATCCAAAACTGCAGCATCTCATAACCCAAAGCTGCAGCATCTCATTGCTATCATATCGTGTTTGTCTTTTAAACAGTGTGTTAACATGCATCCTATTCATGCCCACTCGCACATAAATAAACAACCATTCTCATCATTTCTCCAGTTTACTGGTAATGTGTTAGTACCAAAGATCTTTCTATTTTCCCCAAAGCTAGAGTAAAATGGATATGCTTCTTGCAGGAAAAAAAAAATTCAAGGTCCCCAAACATATTTGTGAGTTGCAGTGTCCCCAGTTTGGGAAAGCATCGCCCCTGCCCTGGCCAGCAGTTCGTCATGCACTTGGTGCTTAAATACGGGAACTTACATGTGTAGTTGAAGCCATCCAGCTTGCTGAACATACCTCTTTCCATGAAGGCATAAGGGAGAAATGATCAGGAGTTGGAAGGTCAAAAATTCCTTTTTTACTTTTGTAATTATTTGGAGTTTGTGCTGAGCTACCTAAGACCAAAACTGTGCCCAGTCATTTGAACAGTAGCCATCCTATTCATATTTGATACAGGGCATAATTAGCAACCAGCCTTGCAAAGCGCAACCCTTCCTACCATCTGTACCATCAATGTTAGAAAGCGCATGACTTCCTAGGGGTAGTCATGCAGCTTCTGAGCTGCTCTTGATGTAGTAAAAGGGATGTAATGATCACGCAAAGTGTTAATGTGCTATTGACAGCGGTTTTGTTTAGCCTCGTTAGATGCGATGCTGACATCTGTCCGGCAGGAGGGAGGCCACCTGCTCAGCTCCGATGGGTTCCGATAATCATCAATTGCTAAAGACCCACGTATTCAGCTGAGGATAAAAATGAAAACATTTGCAGTTCCTTACCAGGCTCCCAATTTGGTAAGCTTTTTTTTTTTTTTTTTTCTGTTACTGACTATGACTTTATATAATCCTTTAAAAGAAGACGACAGTATCAGGTCTTTGTCCTCTCAAGCCTGCAATTTAAACCTCCCTAAGTTGCCAGCCTGTGGTGGTGGTGCTAGTTGTGCTGCCTGATGAAGACTAAAGAGCTCACAAGCGGTGAATGATCAGATTTGCAAATGGTCTGTAAACACTGGAGGAGGAGGGCATTCGCCAGCATGGCCAGCAATAGTAACAGGTGCCACTAACATGAGCTAGTAATAAGTAACTATAAAAATAAGCCCATGGATCAATAATCTGTGACTTAATGCCTCATTTTCCATTAGATAATAAATACTGGCTAACTTTCTCAATATTTCATTAAATATTAGAATGGTATCTTTTAATTTTTTATTTTTTGCATGCCAGGTAATACTCTTTTCCTTTCTGCTAAGGCTATTTGTAGTATGATGAACAAAACAAGAGAGGAAAATGATGTTAAAGCTACAGCAATCACAGCTAAACAAGTACCTTTACCAAAAAGACAGAGACTTCTTAAAATGCTAAAGGCATATTTTTCTTCACCAGGTAACTCTAACAATGTCTTTAAAAATTCTTCTACTATTAAATTAGTAAGTTCATTGAGCATGAATACATGCTAAATGGGAATTAATGTTGTGTTGGACAATAATACACTTACTTACACAAATGCTAACGTATTAGAAATAATGATTTTCATAATGATATTAAATTGGAAGACACTATCTGGTGATATGACACTTTAACAAACTGAAATACATGCTAAAAGTTTGCTGCTTTCAAATTGAAACCTAGTCAGTGCATAAAAATGATTAACAACAAGTTCCTGGAGTGCACTATTCCTCCTTCATCTCCCTGCAAAATACTGCAGTTCTAAAATCGATTTTTTTCTCATTTATAAAAATATTTCTCTTCTGGGTGTTATGAAAAATGCAATGGGGTACAAATGTGTAGGAGAAATGGTGAAACATGCCATGTGTGGCTGTGTAAAAGCTGGCCGTGTTGAAGTTAATTGGAAGCACTGGTGAACAGGAATTCGGACAAAATATGGCCATAAACAAAGAGAAAAGCCAATAGCATTGCTATTACCATATAGCTCCCAGACTGAATAAATTAAGCATTTCTAAGAGGTGGGTTTGTTTGTTTGTTTGTTTGCTTTAATAGATGGTTTTCCTCTGAGTATTAAAAAAAAAGAACTGGTTTATAATCAGGTTAAAATTTGTTGAAGCAAATGGGATAGTTTACTATAAAGAAGCTTTTTCAGTTTTTTTTTTTTTTACAGGATAGAGAATGTGGGCTTTTTCCTATTATTTAATCACTGTGGGTTGTATGATTCCTACTCTACCTTTCCCATTCTAGGAAAAATAAAATGTTGCAGCCCAGCTCCGTGATTTCAATATGCATACACTTTTACATAGTTGATGAATCCAACATGCAATGGTAAACAGCAGGGAGGGGCTCAATGCAAACTCATTTGTTAGTTTTCCCACTTGGAAGCTGTTATTTTTATAAATTACTGATATTGGACACTGTAGGAGTGCCCTTTTTCATATACACTGAAGTAGTTCACTGGCCCCAGGAGTCACTAAGACTAGTGGATTTTAATAGTTATAGATCTTAAATGGAGGGTTAGAAATTGTTTCTTTTCATTACAATTACAACAAGGAATTAACCCCAAGGGTATCCACTTAATTTCATAATATATAGACTGGAACGCTAATAATGTGGCTCTTCTAAAATGTAATAAAGAAGCAACTGCCCCTTGGCTCCCTGGGGTAGGTTTCTGTAAAATGTATTGCAAAAAAATGTAACACAAAGAAGATTTTACATTAACAAGCTTTGTAATGTCACTAGCTCCAGTGCTCAAAGTGCTCTCAAGCTTGCAGACCTGAGTCCTGGCACCGGTTTTACAGCAGGAATTTCATAGTGGTGCTTTCTTTCATAGCGCTTCGCTGGTACGAGGGAAGACTAAAGCAGTGATAGAAGGAGTGGAGGGTAATTTACTATTAAGCACATAAAGAAGTGACAGAGCAGAGGGAGGAAGAGCAGTACAAAGTAATTACTTCCTTCAAGGTCTGCCTGCACCTACCCTGCAGTTGGGTTTCCTGCATTGTTTTAGTCTCCCATGCCCTATTGCAAAGCAAGCCCAGCCCCACCACTGGCAGCCAGCAAGCACCAGCACGTTTGGACTTGTGAGGAGCCAAGCAGCCTCCGACCTCTCAGCCAAGAGAGGCTTCTGATTGTGACTGTGGCATGAATTCCTGACCGAGAGCTGAAATTACTGGACCAGGCCGTGGTTTTAAGACGTGGGCTGAAGACGTTTCTATTTGCTGATGATTTTAATGGGTTCTGACTACACGCAGCATCCTGGGAAAGCTTTGCAGTGAGAACGGCAAGCAAAGAAGCAGGCTAGCTGTACTGTTTTATAGTGCAAGGAGAAAAATGCAGCTAGGAGAAAAATCCACTTTGGTTTGTTTTGTTTTATAAAGGTAATCCTTCCAGGCGGTTCTAACAAAGGGTCTAAGATAGTTGCTTCTTACAGAAAATTCATCAGGGAAGAAACCTTTGGCCATCGTTTTTTAATTATGCATGATATGCCCAGAATTTCATGCACCTACTTATGCTGCAAATATTCTGTTTGTAGCAGCAAATTTAAATAATTTGCCTGAGTAGTCATGGGTACGTGCAAATGCTCAGTCGATGTGTTTGCACCTGTCAAACAAAATCTGATTCCTCTGAAGTTGCTACAATGAGAATTTTGCCTGAAATTTGTGGCTTGTACACATCCATGGGAATCTTAATCCCAAATGCTTTTAGTCCAAAATGATGATCTCTGAACTAACTTTTTTTATTGAAGCACTTATCTTCAATAAACACTACTCTTCCAGCGATCAGTAATATGCCGGAGCAATGCACGAGGGTTGCCCAGGAGGATACCAAGCCTGAAAAAGGAAGGAGCCAGGTAGTGCTTGGTTCTGCAGCATTTTGTGTGACACCCCCAGTGCCTAGGCCTTCAAGGGGGAAGGTGCCATGGGGACTGTTAAAAAGCCAAAAGATCAGATGAGAAAGCTGTAGCGCATAGCAGAATGGGAAGTTGCAATGGTGAGGAGCATTTATAAGAAATGACGGGCAAAAAAATCACGGTAAGCTGCAAACGTACCGGGATGACCGGAGGCATTTTAGTTGTAGCGTTAAATACTTCTGGCATGTAAAGATTCTGATACAGTATTGCCTGCTATCACCCTTTAAAACTTCACTGCATCATTGCGTTTGTCTGCTCACTTCTCATCTTTTCACTAGCCGTAGACTCAACCTGCAAGTGCCTGAGTTGCTACTCCTCAGGGAAAGAGTATGATCCTTGTGTACCTCCTTCCATGTCCACCCTTTCACTTGTGCCCTGTTACATCCACCAGCACTGACTGGTCTTGGAAGCATCCACATATTCATTCATGCTTTCATTTTTACACATGTCAGTGCCTATTTTCAATTTAGAAGTATTTTCAGTGCTCAGAATTGTCATCATAAGTGTGCCATTAATTCTTCTAGCTCAAGATCTCTGTAGATGTGGAAGAGTTAAAAATCAGAAGTATCAAACCAAAAGAGCTGGCATTTTCAGCTGTCATTTTCAGTTCAGTGAAGTACAGTGAGTTGTTTTCTACTGAAGTGTCTTTGTGCCTTTTCAAGCTTTCACTTACTTTTTCCTTTTGCTTTTCTCTTTACCATTCTCATATTCTCCTTGGATAGTCATCTCCCAGTTTTGACACACAAACTGGTCTTAAAAAGAAGAAAAACACCAGATAAATGGGAGATAATCTAAATTCATCAGTCTTGGCAGTTGGTTTCGGTTAATTTTCTTTTACTGCTGTAAAGTTTGGCATCTCTGGGGCTTTTTTTTTTTCCTTTATTGGCCTTAAATTGAAATGGGGAAAAAGATTTACATAACAGAATTTACATTTTAACAACTTTCATCACCTACTCCAGGTTGCAATGTTAATGTTCTTAAATGTGTCCTGAAGCCAGTTTACTCAATAAACAAAACAG